>NW_018453271.1:0-394 GCF_002113885.1 Mizuhopecten yessoensis
ACAACCGTTAGAAGCAAACATTTTGGTGACGTTAGGCTAAGAATCATGTTTGCACTGACGATACAAACTCATCAATATCGAAAATGTAAATAAATAAATGATTAAGGTCAATAATAACTACAAATTCAGATTGTATATATAAGCATTGAACCGTATTTTTGCGCTGTTCTTGCCGGTTTGAAATTGAAAACAAAAATGCGGTTCAATCCTCATATGTCAGCTTTTATAACAGCTGGACTTCAAATGACCTTTTACTAAAGAGTGTCGGCATCCTTTATCACAGACTTTGAATGAATATATGGCAGTTAAAATTGAGTTTTGTCATGAAGCAAAGTTCACTTCAAATTCATAATTTTACAGTGAGGTGTCGACATATATCTACCGCAGTATTTTC
>NW_018453272.1:0-394 GCF_002113885.1 Mizuhopecten yessoensis
AAGATTTGAATAAATAACAGCTTGTACATAAAATTATTAAAAAAAAACCCACCTTTCAGCTGAATGTCATCTATGCCCAGTCCTTTAAACTGATGAGCCTTGCCCTCTTCAACTGCGAGTAGTAATTTGCTGACTTTGGCCAATTCAATGACATCTTCCTGTAGGCGGTAAACGTTTCTATGGACACTTAGCTCATGCCCCATATGTGGAGCCAGTTCTTCTAACTCCATCTTGGACAAACTGAATATCTAAAATGAAAAAATGAAAAAAAGCATGTAAAAATGAAAAATAGTCCTGCAATACATGATATACCCCTCAGCCAATATAAAATTCAAGCATTAAATGGCATAACTCATTGTGAACCATCTGAAATAAAATTACAACAGTCGTCCGC
>NW_018453273.1:0-394 GCF_002113885.1 Mizuhopecten yessoensis
AACAGGTATCAAGGTGGTAAACACTAGATGTTTGTGACCAGGTATCAAGGTGGTAAACACTAGGTGTTTGCGACCAAGTATCCCGGTGACAGGCAATAGGTGTCTTTGACAAGGTATTTCGGTGATTAACATTAGTTGTGTGTGTTGCCATGCATTCTGTGTTAAACTCTAGGTGTTTTGACCAAGGATCTCGATGGTAAAAATAGGTGTCTGTGATAAGGAATATCAGTGGAAAACACTAAGTGTGTGTGAACAGGTATTTAGGTGGTAAACACTAGGTGTGTGTGACCAGCTGTCTTGGTTGAACACACTAGGTGTTTATGACCGGATATTTTAGTGGTAAACACTGGGTGTTTGCGACGAAGTATTACGATGATAGACAATGGGTGTTTCT
>NW_018453274.1:0-394 GCF_002113885.1 Mizuhopecten yessoensis
CAGATCCAGTCTGCCGATTGAGCTATGTAGCTGTAACTAACTTAGTGATCCGGTCTGCCGATTGAGCTATGTAGCTGTAACTAATGAACAGATCCAGTCAGCCGATTGAGCTATGTAGCTGTAACTAACTTAGAGATCCGGTCTGCCGATTGAGCTATGTAGCTGTACCTAATGAACAGATCCAGTCTGCCGATTGAGCTATGTAGCTGTACCTAATGAACAGATCCAGTCTGCCGATTGAGCTATGTAGCTGTAACTAATGAACAGATCCAGTCTGCCGATTGAGCTATGTAGCTGTAATTTATGAACAGATCCAGTGTGCCGATTGAGCTATGTAGGTGTAACTAGTTTAGAGATCCAGTCTGCCGATTGAGCTATGTAGCTGTAACTACCT
>NW_018453275.1:0-394 GCF_002113885.1 Mizuhopecten yessoensis
TGAGTTTTTACCTTAAAAAATCCATTCACGGCAGAAAAAACCCCACAACAAACAGGGTCCTACCTTTGACCATATCATAATAAACGATATTTTTTTGCCTAGTTAAAGAAGGAAAAAATCGGTACACGGGGAAAATATCATAATAACCGATATATCATAATAACTGTGTTCCACTGTACCAAAAATGTTCTAACTTTAAAGTTGTACCAAAGTTTTTCACCTGCATTGTAATTATTTTCTAAGTCCAGAAATGGTACTAAAAGTTATACCAAAATTTAAGTCCAGAGAAGTTACAAAAAGGTATACTAGTAAAGTTAAAGTTTTAATTAAGGTATCAAAAAGTTATAATTTTTTTGTACCTTTTATCAGGAGTACAAAAAAGTTACTGAATGTT
>NW_018453276.1:0-394 GCF_002113885.1 Mizuhopecten yessoensis
GAACAAAAACTATGATATTGTGTTTAAGGATATGTCAAAAACTATAACATTGTGTTTAAGGATGTGTCTGAACAAAAACTATGATATTGTGTTTAAGGATATGTCTGAACAAAAACTATGATATTGTGTTTAAGGATATGTCAAAAACTATGATATTATGTTTAAGGATATGTCTGAACAAAAACTATGATATTGTGTTTAAGGATATGTCTGAACAAAAACTATGATATTATGTTTAAGGATATGTCAAAAACTATGACATTGTGTTTAAGGAGATGTCTGAACAAAAACTATAACATTGTGTTTAAGGATGTGTCTGAACAAAAACTATGACATTGTGTTGAAGGAGATGTCTGAACAAAAACTATGATATTATGTTTAAGGATGTGTCTGA
>NW_018453277.1:0-394 GCF_002113885.1 Mizuhopecten yessoensis
GAAAGTAGGTCAAGGTCATTTTCGTTGTCAAACTTTGTCGGATTCTATCCCAGGAAGCCACCAGCCAAATATGAAGATTATTTACCTTTCAGTTCTTCAGAAGAAGTCGGTCAGGTGAGCTAAAAATCGTCGTTTATGTGTAAATTTATGTAGCTATTTCTTTATACTTATAGATATTACCTAAACCATTCAGTGGTTTTTAGCTCACCTGGCCCAAATGAGCTAATGCCGTACTGCGGCGTCAGGCATCCGTCGTCCGTCCGTCAACTTTTTCTTTTGAACGACTTCTTCTGAAGAACTGGAGGACCTAAGGTCATGATATTTGGCCAGTAGGTACCCGAGATGGAGGGCTATAAAGTTTTCTCATCTAAATGACCTTGACCTACTTTCAAGG
>NW_018453278.1:0-394 GCF_002113885.1 Mizuhopecten yessoensis
ACCCTGTATAACCCACACAGTGTTGTATATCTGTATATAGTACATTAACCTGTATACACTGAACCCTGTATAGACCAGTGTTGTATATCTGTATATAGTACATAAACCTGTCTACATTGAACGATGTATATACCAGTGTAGTATATCTGTATATAGTACATAAACCTGTCTACACTGAACCCTGTGAAGACCAGTGTAGTATATCTGTATATAGTATGTAAACCTGTCTACACTGAACCCTGTATAACCCACACAGTGTAGTATATCTGTATATAGTACATGTACAAACACCTGTGTAATCAGCACAAAACATGTTCCATGTTGGTTTTATACAGGTTCTACAGTATCTGTTCCTAGATATATTATTACACTTGGTTTTAGACAGGTTCTACGG
>NW_018453279.1:0-394 GCF_002113885.1 Mizuhopecten yessoensis
GAAACAACCATGTGACATATATAAATAGATCTGCGCTAAATTTAAACAAGGCCTCCCCCGAGATTTCAGTGGTCAAAACTGGACATTGCAATCAGAACTCGTCCATCATATTGCTGTGGTATAACTTTTGGAAGGCCAGAGAACGCATTTAGACCCATTTATCTGTATTTTTTCCCCGACCAGCCCCTTTAATGATTCAGAATGAGATAATACTGCTTTCAGAATGAAATAATTATAAGAGCACAAGCTCAATACTGCTTTCAGAATGAAATAATTATAAGAGCACAAGCTCAATGAGATTTTAGACCGTCATAACAATTAGGGGGATACCTGGGCTAATTCGGCCCCTTTTATTAGCTCACCTGGCACGAAGTGCCAAGTCAGCTTATGCACG
>NW_018453280.1:0-127 GCF_002113885.1 Mizuhopecten yessoensis
TTAAACTCTAATGACATATATAGAGTATTTAAACTCCAATGACATCTACAATATGTTGACATATATAGAGTATTTAAACTCCAATGACATATATAGAGTATTTAAACTCCAATGACATATATAGTAT
>NW_018453280.1:316-394 GCF_002113885.1 Mizuhopecten yessoensis
ATAGAGTATTTAAACTCCAATGACATATACAAAATGATGACATATATAGAGTATTTAAACTCCAATGACATATATAGA
>NW_018453281.1:0-394 GCF_002113885.1 Mizuhopecten yessoensis
GTTGTGTAGACAGTTCCTACACAGTGATATTTACTGTAACACTACTTCAAGTGTCTGTTGTGTAGACAGTTCCCACAAAGTGATATACACTGTGTCACTACACTGGTGATTAGAAAAGGAGTAAAATACTCAGAATTGAGCAAAATAAAATGTTTAGGGGTAAAATAAAACGTCTAGGAGTAAAATAACCTGGAAAGGAGTAAAATTTTACCCCATACGTTTTATTTTACCTCTATCCGGGTTATTTTACCCCCTTGACAAGTTAAAGTACTCCTAGATTAATATTTTACCCCCATGACGAGTTAAAGTACTCCTTTTTAAGTTATTTTACCCCCCTGACGAGTTAAATTACTCCTAGATTATTATTTTACCCCCCTGATAAGTTAAAGTACTC
>NW_018453282.1:0-394 GCF_002113885.1 Mizuhopecten yessoensis
TCGTCTCTTTATGCCCAACATTTGTATATATAGTTTTGGGGTGGGTATCTCAACCGCTTTTAAGTTATGGCCCAAGGACTATGTTTCCAAGGGTGGGGCCAGACCCTAGGGCCATCCCGGAAGCAAATGTGCATTCTTCTCTTTATATTCAGCAATTGTATATGTGGTTATATGGTGGGGATCTCAACCATTTCCAGGCAATAAACTTTGTTTGGCCCCATCCCTTAGCCTGGGGGGTCAGACCCACCATTTGTACAATTTTGAATCCCTGCCTCCTATGAATGCTTCCGACCAAATATGATCGATATCCAGTTCATAGTTCTACAGAAGAAGTCGTTTATAGCAACCAAGCCAAATTGCCCCCTTTTGGCCCCGCCCTCAGCCCTCTGGGGGT
>NW_018453283.1:0-394 GCF_002113885.1 Mizuhopecten yessoensis
TAGTATATCTGACTGCCGAGTTCTTAGTTATTGGTATGATCGACTGCCGTATCCTATGTTATTGGTATGACTGACTGTCGTATCGTAGATTATTCGAATGACTGACCGCCGTATCCTTGGTTATGGGTATGACTGACTGCCGTATCCTAGGTTATTGGTATGACTGACTACCGTATCCTAGGTTATTGGTATGACTGTCTACCGTATACTAGGTTCTTGGTATGACTGACTACCGTTTCGTAGGTTATTGGTATGACTGCCGTATCCTATGTTATTGGTATGACTGACTGTCGTATTCTGGGTTATTGGTATGACTAACTACCGTATCGTAGGTTATTGGTATGGCTCTCTACCGTATTCTAGGTTATTGGTATGACTGACTACCGTATCCTTG
>NW_018453284.1:0-394 GCF_002113885.1 Mizuhopecten yessoensis
TGCAAATGGATTTGTATCAATCATTTACTTACTTAACTGAGCGGATATTGTTAATATATTTTGGGTAAAGTCTTTAGAGCCATATATTCTTGTCGGATAACTGCACGTCTAAATGTATTCAAAATAGAAATTATTTGTCTTACTTACAGATGTCATGGTACTCTGTACTTGTCTTTAAAAAACGTGAAATATCCGATGGAAATATAATCTAAATTAATATAAACTTTGTACATGCACGAGTAAACAGGTTGATAAAAAAAAATCAACAGGGTAGATTATCAACGGTATCATGTGTGTTACCTCTGTTTACGTGACGATTTATTTAACCTCCTATATATATATATCTCACAATAAAGACGACCATGTATATATATATATATATCAAAATAAAGAC
>NW_018453285.1:0-394 GCF_002113885.1 Mizuhopecten yessoensis
GTCAGAGACATGCCTACGTAAAGGTTAGAGAGATGCCTACGTAAAAATCAGAGACATGTCAACGTAAAGGTCAGAGACATGTATACGTAAAGGTCAGAGACATGTATACGTAAAGGTCAAAGATATGCCAACGTAAAGGTCAGAGACATGTCAACGTTAAGGTCAGAGACATGTCAACGTAAAGGTCAGAGACATGTATACGTAAAGGTCAAAGACATGCCAACGTAAAGGTCAGAGACATGTCTACGTAAAAATCAGAGACATGTCAACGTAAAGGTCAGAGACATGTCTACGTAAAGGTATGAGACATGCCTACGTGAAGGTCAAAGATATGCCAACGTAAAGGTCAGAGACATGTCAACGTTAAGGTCAGAGAAATGTCTGCGTAAAGGTC
>NW_018453286.1:0-394 GCF_002113885.1 Mizuhopecten yessoensis
CGGTATACTCCGATCACAGATTCTTACCGTAATTATCGGTATAACGCGATCACAGATCCTGACCGTAATTATCGGTATACTCCGCTCACACGTCCTTACCGTAATTATCGGTATAACTCGATCATAGATCCTTACCGTAATTATCGCTATACTCCGATCACTTATTCTTCCGGTATTATCGGTATAACTCGATCAAAGATCCTTACCGTAATTATCGGTATAACTCGATAACAGATCCTTACAGTAATTAACGGTATAATCCGATAACAGATCCTTACCGTAATTATCGGTATACTCTGATAACAGATCCTTACCGTAATTNACCTCACACGTCCTTACCGTATTTATCGGTATAATCCGATCACAGATCCTTACCGTAATTATCGGTAAACAT
>NW_018453287.1:0-394 GCF_002113885.1 Mizuhopecten yessoensis
GTGAGAATGTTCCTACAGCAGATATCTCTTGAGTGAGAATGTTCTGACAGCATATATCTCTTTGAGTGAGAATGTTCCTACAGCAGATATCTCTTGAGTGAGAATGTTCCTACAGTAGATATCACTTGAGTGAGAATGTTCCTACATCAGATATCTCTTGAATGAGAATGTTCTTACAGCAGATATCTCTTTAGTGAGAATGTTCTGACAGCATATATCTCTTTGAGTGAAAATGTTCCTACAGCAGATATCTCTTGAGTGAGAATGTCCCTACAGTAGATATCACTTGAGTGAGAATGTTCCTACATCAGATATCTCTTGAGTGAGAATGTCCCTACAGTAGATATCACTTGAGTGAGAATGTTCCTACATCAGATATCTCTTGAGTGAGAAT
>NW_018453288.1:0-394 GCF_002113885.1 Mizuhopecten yessoensis
TCCCTATGGTGTATGCAGATATTTACCCTTTATTCTCTGGTGTATTTCTTATTTAAAAAAATAAAAATCTGTGTCGGCGTTAACGCGCCTACTCTTTCGACAATACACAGAGGGATTTTTTACGTGCAGGTTGGACCCTCCTACACGGGACACCGTTTATAGTCCCCTCCGCCGGACTGTGTGTTGTTGGTGAGTGGTTAGTATCATGCAGGTGGTAGTTAATCTTGTTTTTGGCGTCCATTCTTGTATCCGTTTCCAGTCTTGCACTTGATAAAAAAACTTTTCTTCTGTATCAATGTTCTCTTTCTTATACAACTTTCCTTAAGCTTTCTTCTGTAACTGTTCACTCTTCTGACTTTTATAATTATTTGGTGAGTATTAGTATAAGATAGTT
>NW_018453289.1:0-394 GCF_002113885.1 Mizuhopecten yessoensis
CGAACACATGTAGGCAATACAGTAACCCAGATAGTTTACAGTAAAAGTTAACCTGATAGTTTACAGTAGGAGTTAACCTGATAGTTTACAGTAAAAGTTAACCTGATAGTTTACAGTAAAAGTTAACCTGATACATTACAGTAAAAGTNGTTACAGTAAAAGTTAAACTGACAATTTACAGTAAACCTGATACTTTACAGTAATCCTGATACTTTACAGTAACCCGGATACTTTACAGTAAAAGTTAACCTGATACTTTACAATAAAAGTTAACCTGATAGTTTACAGTAAAAGTAAACCTGATACATTACAGTGAAAGTTAACCTGATACTTTACAGTAAAAGTTAAACTGACAATTTACAGTAAACCTGATACTTTACAGTAACCCTGATAC
>NW_018453290.1:0-394 GCF_002113885.1 Mizuhopecten yessoensis
CAGATCGTTGTAGATCACTAGGGACGAGAGTGAGCAGATCGTTGTTGATCACTAGGGACGAGTGTAAACACATCGTTGTTGAGCACAGGGGAAGAGTATGAACAGTTCGTTGTAGGTAACAAGGGACGAGAACAAACAGATCGTTGTAGAGCACTGGGGACGAGTATGAACAGTTCGTTGTAGATCACTAGGGACGATAGTGGGCAGATCGTTGTAGATCACTAGGGACGAGTATGAACAGATCGTTGTAGATCACTAGGGACGAGTGTGAATAGCTCGTTGTACATCACTAGGGACGAGTATGNATGAACGGATCGTTGTAGGTCGCTAAGGACGATTGTGAACAGACCGTAGACGATCACTAGGGACGTGAGTGAACCGGTCGTTGTAGGTC
>NW_018453291.1:0-394 GCF_002113885.1 Mizuhopecten yessoensis
TGGCTTCCTGGGAAAGAGCCCAACAAAGTTTGAGAATGAAAACTAAATTGACCTTCTTTCAAGGTCACAGGGGCAAATGTGTCAAAAGCTTCAAACGACTTCTTCTGAAGAACTGAAAGGTATAGAATCTTTATTTTTGATTGATGGCTTCCTGGGAAAGAGCCGAACAAAGTTTGAGAATGAAAATGACCTTGACCTTCTTTTAAGGTCACATGAGGCAGATATGTCAAACAATTTAAACCACTTCTTCTGAAGAACTGTTAGTTATAAAATCTTTATATTTGGCAGGTGGCTTCCTGGGAAAGAGTCAAACAAAGTTTGCTAATGAAAATGACCTTGACCTATTTTAAAGGTCACAGCATTCAAATATGTCAAACAGTTCAAACAGCTTCTT
>NW_018453292.1:0-394 GCF_002113885.1 Mizuhopecten yessoensis
AATATGTTCTACATAGAATCAATATAACCGTACAACATGTTCTATTTATCTGTAAGTTTGACTGCTCAACAGACTGAATAAAACCGTACAACATGTTCTATCTCTCTGTATGTGTGTCGTCTCCAACAGAATCAATATAAGCGTACAACATGTTCTGTCTATCTATACGAGTGATTGCTCCAACAGAATCAATATTACCTGACAATAAGTTTTATCTGTTTGTATGTGTGTCTGCTCCAACATAATCAATATAGCGTCCAACATGTTCTATCTATCTATACGTGTGATTGCTCCAACAGAATCAATATAAACGTACAATATGTTCGATCTATCTGTATATGTGTCTGCGCCAACAGAATCAATATAACCGTACAATATGTTTAACTATCTATAT
>NW_018453293.1:0-394 GCF_002113885.1 Mizuhopecten yessoensis
AACTCTATCTGATTACAGTATAACCCTATCTGATTACAGTATAACTTTATCTGATTACAGTATAACCCTATCTAATTACAGTATAACCCTATCTGATTACAGTATAACCCTATCTGATTCCAGTATAACTTTATCTGATTACAGTATACCCCTATCTAATTACAGTATAACCCTATCTCATTACAGTATAACCCTATCTCATTACAGTATTACCCTATCTGATTACAGTATAACTCTATCTCATTACAGTATAATCCTATCTCATTACAGTATAACCCTACCTCATTACAGTATAACCCTATATGATTACAGTATAACTCTATCTCATTACAGTATAATGTTATCTGAATACAGTATAACCCTATCTGATTACAGTATAACTCTATCTGATTAC
>NW_018453294.1:0-394 GCF_002113885.1 Mizuhopecten yessoensis
GGGACCAATCCTATATATATAGTTTATACAATGTCGGAGACCAATGCTATATATATAGTTTATACAATGTCGGGACCCAATCATATATATATATAGTTTATACAATGTCGGGGACCAATGCTATATATATAGTTTATACAATATCGGGACCCAATCATATATATATATAGTTTATACAATGTCGGGGACCCGTCCTGTATATATATAGTTGATACAATGTCCGGGACCAATGCTATGTATATAGTTTATACAATTTCGGTGACCAATCCTATATATATATAGTTTATACAATGTCGGGGACCCGTCCTATATATATATAGTTGATACAATGTCCGGGACCAATGCTATGTATATAGTTTATACAATTTCGGTGACCAATCCTATATATATATAG
>NW_018453295.1:0-394 GCF_002113885.1 Mizuhopecten yessoensis
ACTTTTTGCTGATGACACTTCTCTGTATGTAATTATAGATGATAATCCAGCACAGGCTGCACAATCTCTCAACACTGATCTTCCTAACATAGGTGAATGGGCAACAACTTGGGACATTAAATTCAATCCAAGTAAAACAAAATCACTCATATTTCTAGAAAACAAGACACCCATAACATCCCACTATTTTTCCAAAATAGCCAAATCATAGACACATCATCATATCAACACTTAGGACTTACACTTCAAGATGATGCAACATGGAAACAGCACATACAGCATATATACAAAAAAGTTTACAATAAACTTAATATTCTTCGCCATGTCAAAACTAAAGTCAATAGAAAACCTTTAATTAAAATATATATGGGATTTATTAGGCCAATTTTGGAAT
>NW_018453296.1:0-394 GCF_002113885.1 Mizuhopecten yessoensis
ACAGTAGCCATTATGTAGTCACGACATTTCAGCAACATGACACTTCACAGTAGCAATTGTATAGTTACGATATGTCAGCGATACGACACTTTGCAGTTGCCATTATGTAGTCACGACATTTCAGCAACATGACACTTTACAGTAGCTTTTGTATAGTTATGATATGTCAGCGATATGACACTTTACAGTAGCTATTATGTAGTCACGACATTTCAGCGATATGGCACTTTACAGTAGCCTTTGTATAGTCACGATATGTCAGCGATATGACACTTTACAGAAGCCTTTGTATAGTATCGATATTTCAGCAACATGACACTTTATAGTAACCTGTGTATAGTCACGATAATTCAGCAAAATGACACTTTATATTAGACTTTGTATAGTTACGATA
>NW_018453297.1:0-394 GCF_002113885.1 Mizuhopecten yessoensis
AAGGATAGAATACATGTGTATATTTTACCTCTGTTAGTTAAATTTCGATTAAAAGAGAGAAATTTAACTCCCTGACACTTAACTGTTGAAACTAAAATTATTATTATGTTTCAGGTTAAATAAATAGTTGCACTAATAAATGGACACACATGGACTCAACATCTTTACCACTTCGACCGCTTGTTGTCTTCTCAGCCCCCCACCCCCCCTCAACCCTCAATTTTCTANAAAGCTCTTTTGCTCCTTCCCTCCCCACCACACCCTCTCTCTCTCGCTCTCTCTGAAAAAAAACATAACAAAATTTGTATTAAATGTTAATTGAAGAATAAAAATGAGTGTGAAAATTAACATTGTAATTATTCTGTATTGCTGAAAATGTTTCAAAAAATAAAAT
>NW_018453298.1:0-394 GCF_002113885.1 Mizuhopecten yessoensis
ACTGATATCTTACTACACAAGACCAAATCGTCGGACTCCGTTGTCAAGTTCAGCTATCCTTGTCATGTCTTCATCGCTCAAAGAAAATGAGAAAATCTGTAACAAAATATTGAAGTAATATAACACATTGAGGACTGACTAAGCCATACGTGATACAAAGATATTCTTTTGAACAAACTTTAACCTAACGACACCTTTTATTATTAATTACATTTTTCATAGCGCACCAACACAGAAGTGGTCATCAGAGCCAATAAAATGTCGAAAAGGCCTGTTAAATGACATCAAACAAAAGGAAAAATTGGCTTCCTCTTTATCGCACTTTATTCAACAGACCAACAGTTTTCACGTAGTTTAGAATCGTAGAGATATTAATGGTTTCGAAAAAAGAAAT
>NW_018453299.1:0-394 GCF_002113885.1 Mizuhopecten yessoensis
ACTGATATCTTACTACACAAGACCAAATCGTCGGACTCCGTTGTCTAGTTCAGCTATCCTTGTCATGTCTTCATCGCTCAAAGAAAATGAGAAAATTTGTAACAAAATATTGAAGTAATATAACACATTGAGGACTGACTAAGCCATACGTGATACAAAGATATTCTTTTGAACAAACTTTAACCTAACGACACCTTTTATTATTAATTACATTTTTCATAGCGCACCAACACAGAAGTGGTCATCAGAGCCAATAAAATGTCGAAAAGGCCTGTTAAATGACTTCAAACAAAAGGAGAAATTGGCTTCCTCTTTATCGCACTTTATTCAACAGACCAACAGTTTTCAGGTAGTTTAGAATCGTAGAGATATTAATGGTTTCGAAAAAAGAAAT
>NW_018453300.1:0-394 GCF_002113885.1 Mizuhopecten yessoensis
ACATACACATTCATATATGCAGATTGAACAAAATACAAATCATAGAGTACTGCAAAACAGCTCTAGACAGCTTAATTGATCCTGGGGGTAACATCTTTGATAGTTCATCTTGCCTACACAGGACTACGTCAATACATGTATACAGTTACCCGCATATGACATCTTTTAAATAGTTGTCCACATAGGACTGGTCACTATGGTTACTTGTGTATGCTATAGTTCACCAATGTCTATCTACCCATTCCATAGTAACATATGTATACAACAAATTTCCATTATCAAGCTTATACTCATAAAACTTGCTAAATCAACTACACTTAAGTTAGACTCAAAGTAATTACCGAAAGCTACCTGTTTCATTTGCCGATGAAATTGACCAGATTAACATCGTCTG
>NW_018453301.1:0-394 GCF_002113885.1 Mizuhopecten yessoensis
TCAGAGACCATCCTAAAGTTGCCCCCATAAAACTTCAGTTATAACAGTTAATTGTCAGCCAATCAGGGGCTAAAGTGACATCTTGATTAAAAAAAAGTCTACCTTTAATTGAAAAGTATATCCCTCCATGCATCACTACTACAAAACATCAACGGCAACACCCCTGCGAAACTCTGTTCTAGAGATTTGGAACAGTTCTAGAACATCAAGAACAGTTCTAGAACTGTAAGAATACCAAGTTCTAGAACATTTTTCTAGAATAGATCAGGAACACTTCTAGAACTTAAATGTGTTCTTGAACTGTTCTTTAAATGTTCTGTAACTCTTTTTGAGCACTTCTAGAACTAACTAAGTTCTTGAAATGTTCTACAAATGTTCTAATCACAATTCTAGA
>NW_018453302.1:0-394 GCF_002113885.1 Mizuhopecten yessoensis
TAAAATCAGCTCGATCAGGAAAAATATATCGGAAGTGAACTCTAAAGCTGGCAATGATATCTTTGTCATGACTGCTGAAATTAAATTTGATAGGGAACCATTGCCAAAGTTTTCACCAACAACCCAGGACGAGTTGCGCAATATCATTATGACCTCGCAATCGAAGTCCTGTGAGCTTGATCCACTGCATACAGACCTATTAAACCAATGTCATGAAGCACTGCTTCCTTTGATTACCTGAAACATGAACAAATATTTGGCTGAATCAAAGGTTCCATTGTGTTTCAAGAAGGCACATGTTGAAGAAGCCTGGAATGGACAAGGTGGAGTTGAAGAACTACCACCTATAATCAAATCTGCCTTTTCTGTCTAAGATCTTGGAGAAGGTTGTGTC
>NW_018453303.1:0-394 GCF_002113885.1 Mizuhopecten yessoensis
ATGCAAATACAGAGGTTGATGTTGTTGATTAGATAATGAAACTATACTAAAGACCAGCCTTTAAAATGCACGACAGATTACTGTTGGATTGTGATGTCGTTAACACATCATTCTGTCGTTTTGGTACAAACTATCTTCCTGTTGTTTTGGTACAAACCATCTTCCTGTTGTTTTGGTACAAACATCTTCCTGTTGTTTTGGTAAAAACATTCTTCTGTTGTTCTCGTACAAACATCTTCCTGTTGTTTTGGTACAAACATCGTCCCTTTTGTTTAGGTACTACCTTTCTTGTGTTGTTTTTGGAAAATTATCTTCCTGTTGTTCAGGTATACACTTTCTCCTGTTGTTTAGGTATAAACTTTCTCCTGTTGTTTGGGTACATCTTTCTCCTGTT
>NW_018453304.1:0-394 GCF_002113885.1 Mizuhopecten yessoensis
TCGGTACTTTTTCTGTGAGGGTACTGTTTGTAATCGGTACTTTTTATGTTCAGATACGTTGTGTAATGGGTACTTTTTCTGCATGAGTAATGTCAGAAATAGGTCCTTTTTCGCTTTATAATAATAGTTTCTATACTACAGAAAGACTTAGAGTGCAAACATGTATATTATGTATATGTAAAATGGACTCAAAACATGTAGGACACACATTTTATTGTTAACGGCTAGAGTCGAGTGCAAATATCTTAGAACGACCACGTTTTCATTCCGCATGTATAATGTGGTCAGTATATGCAAATTTGGGTTTTATCATTCATTTCTATCAGATAAACTGACAACTCTCTTTTTTTCAAATGAAAATGTTAACCTTTTCTAGTTTCACTGAGGTTGTGGT
>NW_018453305.1:0-394 GCF_002113885.1 Mizuhopecten yessoensis
CAAAAGAGGAATTTTATCAGGGAAACAAACAACAACATCAACATTTTAATGTTGAAAATTGTGGTTTTTATATACACCCAACAAAATCATTTTTGGGAGCAAGTCCTGACATCCTGTAGTTGCTGTGGTGGAGAATTGTAGAGATAAAATGCCCTGTAATCCCTCCTTGTGATAAATGTCAGACAAAAATGTGTCATGTACAGGTAAATGCTTAAATACCTTGGATATGCAAATGGCAACCACTTTTTAAAGCAAAATCATGCTTACTATGGCCAAATCCAATGTCAAATGGCTGTGACTGGAAGGCACTTTTGTGACTTTTATGTGTATACTACATATGCCATATTCCAACAAAGAATAAGTTTCAATAACCTCTACTGGGAAAGTATGTGCA
>NW_018453306.1:0-394 GCF_002113885.1 Mizuhopecten yessoensis
ATATTTATCTTGACTTTCATCCTGATGAGTGCACTTATCCTTTTAACCTACATTTACTAGAGACAGTCCATATTACCCAGTACTTCTTATTCTGATGAGTGTAGGATGAGCAGAGGGGTCACATAAAGTAAGAATGTGTACAGCTAAAATTACACTAAATATTAGACTGGACTGGGGTTGGTGGAGTGGTCTGCCAAACTCGACTAGTTGACTGAACTGGCTGTCTGGGATGGTTGATTTGTCTGGTTGATTTGTCTAATTGACTAGGCTGTCTGACATGTCTAGTTGACTGACTAGTTGGTTGACTGACTGGTCAGCTAGTTTGCATGTATCTCTTGCCTGTAAAATAGGAAAAATGAAACAGTTTTACACAAAACATGTTGGGTTGTTTTCT
>NW_018453307.1:0-394 GCF_002113885.1 Mizuhopecten yessoensis
GGTTTAGGGGACGGATTTTGCCAGCTTTATACTATCGAATGTTATCGTAAAGGTGACTAATGTAGAACTTCAGAATTTAAGTTTTCCCCTGTCATCTGCTTAGGGGAACAGTGAAGAAATAAAACTGAATCTGGTGCCCCATGGCAACACGTAGAATCTATTTCCTATTATCGCTTTAATTTTCTTTCTCTTCGGTGAAGTTTCTTTAGACTGTAGTGTTTATTTGACCCGAGATGTTGCTAGAACATTTAACCTGAATCAAATGAAATTTCTTTAGACTCCAGTATGTATTAGACCTGAGATTATGCTAGAACATTTAACCCCAAACAAGTGAAGTTTCTTTAGACTCTTGTGTTTATTTGACCTGAGATGTTGCCGGAACATTGAACCAGAA
>NW_018453308.1:0-394 GCF_002113885.1 Mizuhopecten yessoensis
CGGTGATATAATGATAGGCTTAGCCGTAACATTACAGATTTTAACCGGAATCTTAACGCTTGACACTTGATTTTTTACAGTTCAAGAACCCGTGGGCAAACTGTTTACTTTAGGTTGGAATAGTCAAAGTTGTTTTTTGTAACAATGTTGTCGATATTGGGATCAAATCCTCTGAACATACCGGTAACTACTTCAGACTCGTACGGAGCAACCTTAAAGGTTTTACGGTTAATTGACCGCACACCGTACGTCCATGTTATGCTATCTACAGCAGTTTTCCACATGGCTGGCATTTCTAACTCCTCTGTAGAGTCTTTCACAATCATATTTGTACCCAACAAAACAGGGCACTTTGTTGTAATCGGTATCAGGCACAACTAACGCCAAAATACTA
>NW_018453309.1:0-394 GCF_002113885.1 Mizuhopecten yessoensis
GATCTTTTAAAATACAGAATAATTATTATCATTCAATTTAGATATATATCTATACACATATCTTCTCATAAAAATTTTCATAAACATGTGAATATTACAAATATTTATCTGTATTTTCTCATGTTCTTTTATGAAATTTGTAACTATACTTACATGATAACGATGACTTCAGCACACCAAAGCCAAAATCTCCATATGATTTGATAACCGCATCTCGAATACATTTATACAGATCATACTCGGAAAATGGGGATGTCTTTCTTTTCGAGTCGGTATACACAACTTCGCATACTAGATATCTGAAATAAATTCCAAAATTCTGATGTAAGTAATACAAACAATTAAACAAAAGGATCTTTAAAAATCATCCTAAATATAAATTTGAAACTGAAAA
>NW_018453310.1:0-394 GCF_002113885.1 Mizuhopecten yessoensis
TCTGTGAACATCACAGTAAATAAATGTATATGTATATAGGTGTACTTCATAGTGAATTATCTTCGATTCAAATTAAATACGTTGATGACGTACTTTTTGATAAAATAATGTTTAGCAAAATGTATGCTAAGTCTTTGCGAGTATCAAGCGTTTCAGGATAAGCAAAAGGGTAAAGTCTGAACTGATTTTGTCAAAAACCTGTAAAAATGAAGTGCGGTATGGTGGAAAGGGAGTGAAATGGATGGACGAGACTAATGTTTATTCACCAAAAGAGATCGGGGTAAAAATCCTGTGTGAATGTGTGAAGCCTTTATTTTCCGAGATGTTACATGAAGGAGGGAGGTATTACATTTATTTTATGCTATTGCGTGTTTGTTATATATATATATATATA
>NW_018453311.1:0-394 GCF_002113885.1 Mizuhopecten yessoensis
ATAACTGACGGAGGATTGCCCCTCCGGCATGTGGAGATGATAGATTCCATGTGTAATAAGCAGAAACAACATATCAGCTAATTCAATGTAAGGGGTGATAAGGATATTGGATACAGGAACAAAACTACCTAACTGTACATACCGATAATAAAGAGTATACTGTAGCTTTGTGGCAAATGACTGACATGTTTGATGCTGTCAAGAACAAAGATATACACCTCGGCTAATTTGGAGTATGGGGTTACGTGGATATTGGAGATAAATGCGGCACAGTACGGTACGATAGGAAAGTCTGGTTGTGTCCACCAGAACAAACCGGTCATATACTGATTTAGCCAGAGCGAGTGAAGAAAGATAAGAGTTTGATACAGCTTACGTTAATAAGCTGGAAGAT
>NW_018453312.1:0-394 GCF_002113885.1 Mizuhopecten yessoensis
GGTTGCACCGTGTCTGAGAACCCCGTGACGGTCCCACAATCCACATGCTCCAACGTTGACCATGGCATTTGACCACGTTTCCCTGCCTGAGCTACGAGCTGACTTCTCGTAGAAACCATCAGTTCAAATAATATGGCACTCGTAAGACTCCCAATAAATACCATAGACAACCCTCATATTTTTTGCGGTAATTATATAAGAATAAGACAATAAATATGGAAAAAATGTCAACGATAATATGACAATAGGTGTTCAATAACTAATTAAAGATTGACAGAATTGATTGTGTTTCATACATCAAAGCAGAGTCAACATGCACAAACTACTCAGTAAAACACAGAAAGACCACCTTTAATTCATGCTGAATGGACAGCTAGTCTGCAGTTGGTTGATC
>NW_018453313.1:0-394 GCF_002113885.1 Mizuhopecten yessoensis
TCAATGAAGCAGAAAGTATGGAGGCCCAAAACTGCCAAACTGAAATAAAAAAAATATTTCCTTCAGTTTTGGCTCTATCCTCTTAAACCTTTGTAGGCTACATTATTTTTAAATTCAGTTTTGATTTCCAAATTGAATTATGTTCTAAACAATCCTTAAAAGAGTTATCAACCTTTATTTTATCTTCAAACATTGTCCTTAAATCTGCTTGGCTTAATTGCTACAACATGAAGTTGTGCTTTCCAATTCAGCATTTGAATTTGATTTTATTTCAAAGCATTGTTCCCCCTTTTTTCTTCAACATTTTTAAACAGGTTGTCCGGAGATTTCTTCTCTGTTTTTAACCAAAATTGTTGAAATTAAGTAGGCTTTATTTTCATGTGTTTGTGTTTCC
>NW_018453314.1:0-394 GCF_002113885.1 Mizuhopecten yessoensis
GAAGGACATGACATACTATTGTTGGGGCCCTAGAAGGACATGACATGCTTGTGTGGGGGCCCTAGAAGGACATGAAATACTTGTGTGGGGGCCCTAGAAGGACATGATATACTTGTGTTGGGGCCCTAGAAGGACATGGCATACTAGTGTGAGTTCCTAGAATGACATTACATACTAGTGTTGGGGTCCTAAAAAGACATGAGATACTAGTGTGGGGGGGCCAAGAGGGACATGAGGTACTAGTATTGGTTCCCTAGATGAACATGACATACTGGTGTGGGGGCCCTAGAAGGACATGAGATACCAGTGTGGGGGCTCTAGAAGGACATGCTATACACATTTAGGGGCCCTAGAAGGACATGATATACTAGTTTAGGGGCCCTAGAAGGACATG
>NW_018453315.1:0-394 GCF_002113885.1 Mizuhopecten yessoensis
CAGCCCTAGGTCTGTTACACACTGAAGCAGCCCTAGGTTCTGCTAGTTTTATAGTTTACTCTGGGATCCATATATGCTTTCTCTCAAATTGCTGTGACATTTACTGGACAATAGAGAAATGTTTCCAGCATACCATCACACAGGTCCATATGATCTGACTTGACATACAATGTATACACACGGCATAATAGCATCATGTTATATGTACATGTACACATCCTCATTTAAATAAAGAACCTTAAGGTAGTCATTTCAATTATCATATTAAATTTGCAAACAGGCAGTAATATAACAAAATCAATATTTACCAGATCATTTATAAAATAGATATACATCTGTAGTCATCAATAAAATAATGGTGTTTTGCCTTAAATGTGCAGCTAGCCACCGCTAC
>NW_018453316.1:0-394 GCF_002113885.1 Mizuhopecten yessoensis
TTTTTTATCAGTTTCCCTAGAAACCGTTGATAAAGTCACATCTCAATATCGCGAGAACAATTCAAAAGAAAATATCTACTTGGTGTTTTGTACTGAGAATATCTCAGTAATCAGAAACTGTGAAGTTTGTTTTCAGTATATGTAAATGTAAGTGTTGAAACACATTTGTCCGTGGTTCTTGGGTAAACGTTGCGTTTCCCCATATGATTGCTACTCCCGGATGAAAAAAATAAGGGCAACATATAACACGTAATGTAACTCTTCACACCGGCCGTTGTTACCATTAAAATATTTCGGTATGCTCTTATAAAGAAACAGAACGCCAATCCTACCGACCCCAAACCTAGCCACCTCAGCGAGCGAGATATACAAGCGTGAGTCAGAAGATCAAAAA
>NW_018453317.1:0-394 GCF_002113885.1 Mizuhopecten yessoensis
CTAAATATCTCCTGATGAACTCAACTACAATGCAAGTGTCTTCTGGTGAACTCAACTAAATGTCACCTTAACTCAATTAAATGTTACATAATTAACTCTTAGTTTTACCTAATCAACTCAGCTGAGTGTCTCCTGATTAACTTAGCAGAGTGTCACATGACAAACTCAACTAAGTGTCACATGTTGAACTCAGCTGAGTGCCACATGATTAACTCAACTAAGTGTTACCTAATTAATTCAGCTGAGTGTCACATGATTAACTCAGCTAACTGTTACATGATGAACTCTGCTGATTGTCATCTGATAACTCAACTACAAGTCTCCTGATTAACTCAGCAAAGTGTCACATGATTAACTCAACTAAGTGTTACCTAATTAACTTAACTCAATGTCT
>NW_018453318.1:0-394 GCF_002113885.1 Mizuhopecten yessoensis
ATATTGCTTCCCTTTAACAAGATGAAAAAAAACACATGTTCACGTTCAACCAGTTATATATTAAATAGGATTTCGACATCCTTCTCCAATATACTAGTTAACAATAACAGTATATTTATGGTGGTTAAAAGTGGTACTTAATATCAATTACTTTCCGTTATACTAAAATGGATCTATCAATTCGTTTACTCTTGTCAAAGTTAAGAATAAATAACAAAGAAAGAAGCTTTTTTTTTTACTTACCCTATCGGTTGATATCATGCTGATAAGGTCTGACGTGTTGTTAACTGAAAAAAATGGAATTTTAATATTTTGTTTTATGTTTGGTTATATGGCATATACTCGCCATTGTACATAAGTAGATACACGATTTTCAATTATTTGTCCACTGACA
>NW_018453319.1:0-394 GCF_002113885.1 Mizuhopecten yessoensis
TTCATAAACTAAGGGATAGTTCAAAAGCTTACTGTTTCAGGCTTGAAATAGTTAACCCAGAGTCACACACAAAGAAAGTAGATAAAACACACTTCCGTGTTTTATTTCATTAGAAATCTTGATAACCTGCATACCACCTGCACATCTTTTTCAAATATTTAATTTCTTAATTTTCAAAAATGTACTTACACTGCATTTTGGGCATCTCACCTGAACGAAAAAAGAAAACGATCTATTAGCACAATAACATAATTGTGTTTTATAACTTTATACCGCATGACATTCATAGTTGTTCGTTTCCTAATAGTCTATCGATTATCATGGTGAAAGTTAACATATTCAAGCTTTATATATATTTTAACTGGAAAACTCACTGAATGCAAATAACGCAGGC
>NW_018453320.1:0-394 GCF_002113885.1 Mizuhopecten yessoensis
GGTTCATATCACCCTTAGTGAAAGTAATAGTATTTAAGATGATGTCATTAATTTCGTTATAGTTAGATAATGCATAGAATAAAACTTGTCTTTTATCTATATATGTGTGGCAATTGAGGAAGAAGTGATTTGCATCTTCAATGATATAACCACAGTCACAATTATGGTTTTCTTTAAGATGATCATCATATAAATCTGATTTTAAATGGTTGACTTTATTTCGAAGTTGACATACTGCTATATTCAACTTCCTGGAACCACTGTATTTAAAAATATCTGTACAGTTAGATGGTTGCAAAATGTGTGTGCTGTCTTTAAGTAATTCCAGTTTTAACTGGCTCAATGAAGTGAGTTTTGGGAAAGTACAGTCTGGCCTATTCCATAGAGACATCAT
>NW_018453321.1:0-394 GCF_002113885.1 Mizuhopecten yessoensis
TCTTTTATTCAACAACATATAATAGACCTTGACATTTTTGTCACATTTTAGCTCATTTAAATACTTTAAACGGGCCTACATTTAAATGTTTTTTCAAAATGCATTTTTTTCCGCATACCAAACTTAAATGTATTGTTGTAAAAGATACAAAGTTTATATATATGTAATATATAGATTTGAAATGAGAAAAATCAAGCATGAATGTAATAATCTTAAATTGCCATGCCAATAATATTAAGAAAGATTGCGACTAGGATACATAAACACGTATAGTATAGAGAGAGTTTGTGTATAGGGTTTTGCACAAATGAAATAGAACACCAATTACGTAGTTTTGAAGGAAAAAAAACGATGTGCGTTTCCTGAATTTTCGGACACTCCCAAACAGAGATCT
>NW_018453322.1:0-394 GCF_002113885.1 Mizuhopecten yessoensis
CCCTGCCACAATAAGATGAAAGTCAGGAACATATAGAACACTGGCAGAGGTCACCTTAAGAGTAACAAAAAACATAATGTATGTCTTTTAAAACATCTGATAGAGTTTTCATATTACTGCTATCATTGATTATTGGATTGAGACTCATGTGGTTTTTATCATATTCAAAGACTTACGTTATTTGTTAAAAGTATCCGGAAAACTTATCCGTGTTTTACCCTCACTCACGTCAATTAGAATTATCTCCCCTTTGGATGGTGTAAACTTCCTCTCGTGACACACATTGCACTGTCTACATCCTACATGTCACATCACCAAATCATTAAATGACAGAGGTCAACGCTTCGCAACGAATGAATGATGGCTGCGGTGGACAAGATCAAGATCGTCGTTG
>NW_018453323.1:0-394 GCF_002113885.1 Mizuhopecten yessoensis
ATACAACTTTATGTATTAGTTACCATGGATACCGGGTGCTGAACTAAGTAAAACAGACTGAAATCTAGTCTGAATGCATCAGGAAATAGCCTGTGAATTATTTATTGTTTGGTATCAACTTTACCAATTACACATATATGATGAATTGTGAAGTGCCTGTTAAAAAGATGAGTTACCCCCCTTTATACATCCCACAGGTGACCTATATATTGACCTTTATATGTAACTTTTTTTTAAAGTTTTTGTGTAGTTTTAAGTAATAATGAATGAAAGTGAAGCTGAATCAAGCATAAAAAGGCATTATTTCAGAAACATTAAATGTCTATGTGTATAGGGTAGCAACTAGTGAACAGTAGAAATGGCTTGACCCTAAAAATAAAGGGCATGTCTCAAA
>NW_018453324.1:0-394 GCF_002113885.1 Mizuhopecten yessoensis
TACCCCCTGAGATTTACGAATGCGGTTTGGTACACTGTAGTTTTTGACCAATCAGATTCCTAGATTTTTCTCAAATGGGTAATAAATAGAAATATTTCCTTTGTACATACTCCGCTTTTAGCTCTATAGCATCCTCAATATCCAGGGTTACGCTCACTTTCGCTATTATAGAGCGAAAGTGTGAGCGTAACCCTGGATATCGAGGATTGCTCTATATGTGCTGAATTTGAATTACGGCTTTCTTCACTCTTAGGTACCCGAGTTTTGTTTATTATCCTTCGTGACTTTTATGCGAATTTTTAGAACAATTTAATATTTCTTGGCTGTGAATATACATATTATTATACATATATACTTAATGCTAGACATTTCCCCTACGCTTTCATCGGCTGGG
>NW_018453325.1:0-394 GCF_002113885.1 Mizuhopecten yessoensis
ATAACGTCACACCGATCGTTTTCGACAAAAAATATTTCACTTTGGGTTCAAAAAGGCGGCCAAATGCAGGCCTCTGATTGGTCGAAATAAAAATATCGTCCAAATTCGATGCAATTTGGTATGTTGGTATAGTTTGTCACTACGAACACAACTGCGGGGTTTGTTGTGTGAGAAAACAAGACGGCTGCCATATCCTCGCCTGTGATTGGTCAAAATTTCAATGTCGAAATCATATCCAGTAATAACATTCGTTCTATTTCATAGAACATGATGAAACTCGGGGAAAACGATGATTAAGTCACAGCGATCGTTTTCGACAAAAAATAATTGACTTTTGATTCAAAATGGTGGCCAAATGCAGGCTTCTGATTGGTCGAAATTAAAATATCGTCCA
>NW_018453326.1:0-394 GCF_002113885.1 Mizuhopecten yessoensis
AACACTAGCTGGGCACAGGTAACATTTTTACAGGTAAGTTGACCGAAGGGCATAACCACCGACGCCTTCTGAGCCCAGACAATAAGCTAGGTAGGATTGCCATGCTTCAGTGAAATTTATTTACACTTCTCAACACCACAGTTAATACAAATTACAATGCCGTAATTAGCTAACACTATATCGGTGATTACAGATTAGCAATAGCTCTACTGCAATTTAATTGAAATTATTTGCAGTCGCCATCAAGGGACTGTGTTGTTTTCACTCCTCAACATGTGGCATGAAGCCCTACTGCACTGTTAGAACTGCAGACTAATTTGACCGTAAAGGGATTATAAAAAATATGTTGATACTAGAAGCGTGGACATTCAATACATCCCCTTCAAATCTACTT
>NW_018453327.1:0-394 GCF_002113885.1 Mizuhopecten yessoensis
TAGTAGATGAAAAAAGGTCAAGAGCCATTTAATAAAAAAGTTTCAATTTCAATTAATTAGATCCAACTCATGACCAGCTACAATAGCCACTATTGGGTAAACATCATTTTCCCAGAATAAAATACATTTTTGGGGGTGGAATGACTTTCCACATGTTTCTTCCAAAATTGCATTGATAAATTAAATCAAAGGCTTCAAAAAGGATTTTTTTCACTCATTGCCTATATGCTTTCCTTTATTAGAGGATGGGCCGCTATTCAGGAAAGACATGTCGTCTGTTGACAATGCTATCAATGACGGCCTCCTTCTTTCTGGTGGAAATCATTGTCGGCTATGTCACTAACTCCATTGCTCTTGTCGCAGACTCGTTCCACATGCTGTCAGACGTCGTCTC
>NW_018453328.1:0-394 GCF_002113885.1 Mizuhopecten yessoensis
GTTATATATGTACCGAAATGACTCGATTTAGCTACGCTTTGTTTATTACTTGGTCATAGATGTACGAGAGTCTATGAGCCCCCTCATCTCGTTATGAAGATGACAAAGTATATACCGTACAAGTCAGCGAAACATTACATGCAAACACTTTTTGGTTGTGCTACATGGATCTTGTCACACTCCATACTTATCGACCTGAAGAAAATATTTAGATATACAAGATGGTAGACTCTGCTTGTGTATTTTATCTCAGAGGTTGTTACAAATGTTAATTGTCATAGGAATCTCTTTTGAGTAGTGGCATGGTTCAAATTATTATGCACACTTAACTTTATTCGGGATAATTATATGCATGCAAATTTCATTCGGAATTATCCAGTACTCCTTTAAATTT
>NW_018453329.1:0-394 GCF_002113885.1 Mizuhopecten yessoensis
TCATAAAACATCAGAGTTTTAATTCATCAACTCTGGTCTAAAACCTCCCAAAGAAACAGACATCATTCGGACCTCCGTGACCTATTTTACAGAGCGTGGAGATCGGTAAACTTTGGACAGAAAACTTTTCAAAACTGATAAAATGTCTTCGTTTAAACAATTCATTGTGATATGATCTATGCACATGATTGTTTTAAAAGGTTTGTGTTGATAATAATTTTATTTTGGGAAATCATTATCATATCTATTTACCAAACACTTTAATAAGATGATCTAACAACGGGTCGTTTTGTGTCCCCAAAAACTTCGCCCTTTCCCTCGCCTTGTCTAAAACAGATTCCCCGTTACAGTCAAGTATGGTTGTGATGTCATACTTACGTCCTGTAGATTCTAG
>NW_018453330.1:0-394 GCF_002113885.1 Mizuhopecten yessoensis
GACCACGTCTCTCATGGTTTAAAACTATGAGATTGTCAAGGATATTTACGATATATAATTCAACAGGTAATACTTGAACCCCTTATCAGATTTACTTTAGAACTGAGCATTTCAAGTATTTGGCCCTGGAATTTGTTACTTTACTTCAAGAGAAATGATAGCTCGTTAAGTTTATTTCGTAAATAAAAATTCAGACTTGCTGAATAATCTGATGACTTAATCTTTTGAAATATATACAAAAATGCTTAGATTGATAATGGTTAATTAATGTAATTATAAATAATTTAATGATTATTATAAAGAATTCTTGAAAGGAGAAATTCTCATATATATATATTATGCATAATATGTAAATAGCATTTATTCTTAAGATAGACAACTCTAACACAAACAA
>NW_018453331.1:0-394 GCF_002113885.1 Mizuhopecten yessoensis
CGACAACTCATTGAGATGCAGATGAGCCCGAAAATATGAAGTCTGGTCTACGACTTCTATAGATTTATCTTTCAGAAAGGATCCGCGTCTATTCGTTTTTCCATACAGATTCAATGCGTATGTTCGCACATCATCTGGTACGCAAGAGGTAAATTTTAGTTCCAGTTTTTCACTAACATTTCCATTAACAAGACTTGGACAAGCTGTAATTGTTGACGTTCCTAAAAAACAACAGAGACAAACAGTGAACTGTTCGTATTTTATGCTTTGACGAACTGCATGTGGAAAGATTTACAATTTTAAAAGATTTACAATAATGAAGAATATATAATAAATCCATAGATATTTGTTTATTTCTCTTTGATGGCATACATACGATTACGAACACTTGTAA
>NW_018453332.1:0-394 GCF_002113885.1 Mizuhopecten yessoensis
TTTCTCAAAAATAACATGATTGCTTTAAAAGTATTACGTATCTACACATGTGTGCATATTTTGTTAGTATACGGGTATTTTTCCCCAAGAAAAGAGAATTACGTGTGGTAAAACACACTGTTAAAATGAAAATAAATCATAAGCAGAGATGACCAGCAAAACCATCGACATCATTACATAAATAACAAAACAGGAGGTCTCAACCTCACTCCATCTGACATACTCCTAAGTTTAAAGATCTACAACAACCAAAAGAGCACCAAACCGGTTCATATAAATGGAATATTTAGGCCAAAATCCTTTTAGGAGTTCATCTGTCGTGAAGATAAGGAGGAGAAACATAACAAAACAAAGGGACTATTTCCAGCTATGTTAAAATTACATAGGAGCCTGC
>NW_018453333.1:0-394 GCF_002113885.1 Mizuhopecten yessoensis
GTTGGCAGCCTTACGTTCTAAGAGATCCTTTCTGTCCTTATCCATCTTTAACTTGGTGATCATAACCTTAGATGGGTGGATTGGGATTGGGACGGAAGCACCATTAGTCTTTTCCTTGGTGACACGTTCAATGTGAATGATCCACTTCTTACGGTAGACAGTGACAACCTTTCCTTCACGACCCTTGAAGGCACCGCGAACGATGGTAACTTCATCATCCTTACGAATTGGCATGGAACGAACATGGTGCTTTTCTCTTAATTCCTTGGAAAGAGAAGCGCTCATGATCTTACGGCGGAGGGAAGATGGAGCAGAGAAGTGAGCCTTGCGGGACTTACTGCGTGAAGAAGAAACGTCGTTAGAGAACTTCATTTTTATTCGAACAAAATTAAAT
>NW_018453334.1:0-394 GCF_002113885.1 Mizuhopecten yessoensis
TATTTTGATTTCCTGACGGTGACCCTTTTCCGTTTATCGGAAGTGTCAATAGGGGAGTCAGAGGTAGATGAGAGTGTGTAGGATAGGGTGACCTCATACTTGCACAACTGTCTGGAGGCCTCTGTGCTTAAAGATAAGCCTATTGAGGAACCTTATTATTCCAGGCTTTTGTCCTCTCCCTTCGAGTGTCCTTGGCTCTTCGGGGGTGCCCTTCCTTCTATTCAGAAAGAAGTTAAGGATAACCCAGTAGCCTCATTACTTTTAGTTTCAAAAGTATCGGCTGCTGGTAAGAACAAGGCTAAGTTGAGGCCTCGCCAAACTCAGTCTGCGGCTAAGGCTAAGTCTACCTTTAAGGGCAAAGCCAAGGGAAAGGACAAGCAGAGTACTAAACCCT
>NW_018453335.1:0-394 GCF_002113885.1 Mizuhopecten yessoensis
AATCAACTTACTGCCTGGTGGAGGGTTGACTTTGGGCAGCTAATGACAATCAACTATATCACAATATATTACAGGGGTAAGTTGATGTCTATTCTTTTATGTATTATGGCTGAAGCCTCCGTTTTGTATATATTGGTATGTTTGTAGCTTTGTCAATTGACAATCGCAAGAGGACATATCAAACATCCTAAATATGAATTCAACAATATACTTCTTGATAATTTTCTATAAACAGTTAACAACGTTTTGTAAAACATTTGTTATATTGTTTCTTGCTAGATCTATCTCTATTATGATTTGATTTTGCAAATAAGTTCATACTCTGTTTGATGCTGGCAAGAGGCATTCATTGTTAACACAAATCAATTTTAATACTAATTCTTGTTTAGTTGAC
>NW_018453336.1:0-394 GCF_002113885.1 Mizuhopecten yessoensis
AACAATAGTCCGTCATAAAATTACGAAGAAAAAAGATAATTGTAAGGATACCAACACCATGTAAGCGTCAAAGTGCGTATGGAAAAGTCAATGACAAGAATATTGTTTTAAAAATATCTTTCTACTTTTTTAGGTTCATAGTAAAATTTGTTTTGGTTTAACTTCTTCACCGACTGTGAATTTTAATGATTATTAGGTTTAGACGTCAGCTCACCTGCGGGGGCCTCTCGATTTTATGCGCGTGCTCGCAATGGGAAAACATTTCTCACAATAAACCCTGAACACACTGTTTGATAATCTATCAGTATTAGACGAGGTTTGTTTTAAATGATGGAAATATTATAATTACGTCTCAATATACAGGTTTTGGTTTCGTAATATGATCTCTGACCTT
>NW_018453337.1:0-394 GCF_002113885.1 Mizuhopecten yessoensis
TGGCTATGTATTTGTGTTGAGGCAGTGGATTTTGTGTTTAGGTTATTTATAGCGTGTAAACTTTGTGTAAATATAATGTTGATAGGATATACTTTGTCTTGACGTATATTTAACTCTGTGTTGACAGTTCTTTATAATTTTCGTTGAAGTGTGCTCATCTTTATTTTATCACATTAAATGATGTCACTTAATGAAATGTCACTAATTGATAATCGTTTTGTCCTGTTTCACATTTTAGCTGACGTTAGCAGACCTGGCGTGCCATGAGGTATTTACAGACTTTCTCCTGCTGAATGCAGATGCTTTGAAAGACTTTCCTAAATTGGCAGCCAACCGCCAGAAGGTTGAGGATAACGAAAACGTGAAGCGGTACCTGGCAAAACGTCCAGAGAAC
>NW_018453338.1:0-394 GCF_002113885.1 Mizuhopecten yessoensis
AAGGTTTCCATCCCTTTCCAGCATGGGATGGTTTCATGAATACAGACCCAGGTGTTCAAATCCCTTTCTAGCCCCTATCAGATTTGTACACTCGGGATAAACTTATGCGGATTGTATTTTGATTATTTTATCTGTATTATTGCACAGTCAACAAGGTATGGTTTACTTTTCAAAATGATTTATCAAAGCAATCAATGCATATACGGTGTGTATTAAAAAGTACTCGCAATGGACCAATTTCTCAAACAGTAGCATATGTTTAAAGGGCAGATTAATAATGTCGCAATAATGATCATCCAAATTTTTGTCATTTTTTTCCCCCTCTTAATTTCCTCCGGGGGTCTGACCCCTCATTAAACCACGTAATACTGTACAACGTGTTTGTAATAATGTA
>NW_018453339.1:0-394 GCF_002113885.1 Mizuhopecten yessoensis
ACCCAGTCATTATAATTTACCTACCTACCTGTCCAGTATGACCTATATTATATGTACCTCACCTCGGTGGTAACCCAATCTTTATACCTAGCCTACCTGTCCAGTATGACCTATATATATGACATGTACCTCACCTCAGTGGTTACCCATTCTTTAAATTTAACCTACCTGTCAAGTATGACCTATATATCATGTTCCTCACCTCGATGGTTACCAAATCTTTATACCTAACCTTCCTAACCAGTATGACCTATATATCATGTACCTCACCTCGGAAGTTTCCCAATCTTTATACCTAACCTACCTTTCCAGTATGACCTATATAGCATGTACCTCACCTCAGTGGTTCTCCATTCATTATACCGTACCTACCTGTCTAGTTTGACCTACATTT
>NW_018453340.1:0-394 GCF_002113885.1 Mizuhopecten yessoensis
TAAGCACACTTTATCAGAGTTTGACAAACATAGATTGATAATTTCGATACGATACACATGTAAGTATCACGATATAATACGATATATCGTTACAGCCCTAGTCATTCACGTAGATTGTAAATGCTAAAATAAAACAGTCCAGTGCTTATATTTACCATTTTTGGAGTATTTTAATATCATAGAAAATGAAAATCCGCTTTTAGATGAAATTCAATAATTAATTCAAATTAGTGTATGCGTTGTGTGTGCTTGTTCAATGAATAGAAAACCATCGTCCATGGAGGGTAAGTGAATTTTAACACGGTTATGATGTCAAAATGATGATGTCATTGTGTGAGCCTTGACATTTACAGTCTAATGAATGCCATTCAAACTTAGTAGGGGTTATATAGTG
>NW_018453341.1:0-394 GCF_002113885.1 Mizuhopecten yessoensis
GTGTTCTGAATTTTTTACTTTTACAAAAAGTAAGCTGCATGAAAATTGAATTGATTTCGAAAAATAAATTTATAAAAAAAATATAAATTTAAATATCTTAATAAACATTATACTTGTCTGAAGATCAGACTGATCTTCAGACTGATCTTCAGACAAGTATAATGCTTATTAAGATATTTAAATTTATATTTCGAAATCAATTCAATTTTCATGTCTTTTCTTGCAGAGATCTCCATCTTCAGTAAAAGTAGAAGACTTGACCTACCAGCCCAAGCCTTCAAGCCAGCCACTTCCCATTTGATATCATACCCTATGGTCCTGACTTTTTCCAAAAAAGGTAAATTCGAAAAATATGTTGGGTCCTATAGGGACCACGGAACCAAGTCAAAAATAG
>NW_018453342.1:0-394 GCF_002113885.1 Mizuhopecten yessoensis
ACAAAGAAGCCACATCAGACGTGAAGGCACTGCAGAAAGGAAAAGACATGGTGGAGGGAAACCGAATTCTAGCATGTTCAGTCCTGAAAAAAGACGGACATATATTCCTTACTGGAATTGTTGGAGCTGCTATGAAGAACAAGGTAATATGTAAACACTTGAGAATGTGAATAATATATTCAGAAAACCACTCTGGGCAATCTGATGCATTCACAACATTTGGGAAACATTAAATTGATATACAGCAACATGTTACTCGGATTGAAATATTGAGATATTTTCTTAATATAATGGAATTAAATGTTTCCAATTTCAGTAGACGTATCTGGTTATTCTCAATTTCCCTGAAAAACTGAGATACATTAAAGTTAAATGGATAAAATCTCAATGTACT
>NW_018453343.1:0-394 GCF_002113885.1 Mizuhopecten yessoensis
ATGAATGATTAGTAATACAAAGACTTGCCAATCGTCGGTAGATAGCTATTCAGCCATGTTGTATTCCTCTGGGGTTCACACACATACTATCAAGGATGGTTAAAGTTCATATTGTAGCGAAGTCAAATCTTCCTTTTAAAAAAATACTTTCTGTAATAATATTACAGTTCTCGCCTAGCCAGAGTAAAACAAACATAAATCACAAAAATTGGCTGACGTAACTCGTTCGTTTTGTGATCCTGTCAAACGGTGCTATACTTATTGTAATATCTAATTCTAATATCTAATATCTAATTCGTTCTATGATTCTGCCAACCCGTGCTAGACACAGTGTACTATCAACACTTACACGAAGCGGTAGTATTTGAGAAGGACGATATATCACACATAAAAC
>NW_018453344.1:0-394 GCF_002113885.1 Mizuhopecten yessoensis
ATGATGTACACATTATCTGAATCTGAGTCAATGATGTACACATTACCTGAGTCAATGATGTACACATTATCTGAACCTGAGTCAATGATGTACACATGATCTGAATCTCAGTCAAAGATGTACACATTGTCTTAGTCTTAGTCAATGACAATGTTTTATAGAGTTATCATTCTCCATTTTAAATCAGTTGTTTTAGTGACAAGGCCCTGGCACATGATACACATATAACTGTACTCTAACCCAGACTCCTTAACATTCAGATACATAAACTGCAAATGTTCAAATACATAATGAGAGCAGTCATTGTTTCTTGGCTTGATGAAAACCTTAAGGATCATGTGCATTGATCAAAGAAACTAGAACACTGACAGGTCAGTAAGGGCCCCGTCTTGTG
>NW_018453345.1:0-394 GCF_002113885.1 Mizuhopecten yessoensis
TTCACATTCTAAAATGTGAGAACAATCTTACAAAAATCGTAAAAATCTTAAATCAATTAAGTGTAAATATCTGATTATTCCAAATTATCATTACAGTTACACCTTTTTAAATACCAAACAAATGTCCAAGTAATCGTTCATAAGCTACTATTGCACGTGTCTTCATTGTAGAAATATCTTGTGAAGTAGGCGTAGGTACCCACTGGTAAGGTGACATGTAACCTTCAGAACAAAAAATATGTTTTTAACCAATACAACCTACAAGTTATATGATAATGATCGCATACCAAAACAATGTACTGTTCCACGAAATTCAATTATCTTTATGAGATCCAAATACCATATAATAGATGCTACCTTTTTGTATTCGATATGAAACGTATATATCATTTCA
>NW_018453346.1:0-394 GCF_002113885.1 Mizuhopecten yessoensis
ATGCCTGTTTAATTTACACATGTTTCCGAAAAAATATGGTATTACTTTGGTTGTTTAAGCACTTTTTGAAAAACAACAAGTTATATTTGCGATTTGACCTACCCCTTTCAGTACTCACAAAACCCTCTTTCGGTCAAATTTTTGCCTCAGTTTTTGCGTATGTGATACAATAAGACATCTTTGAACAAATTAAGTACGTGAAAATCCGGATATACCGGGGCCTATAAAAGAGCCTTATAGACACTCACCCTTTGTTATAATCCAGGATTTGTCTTAAACTTCGTGTAGTTGAAAATAGTGATATTTTGTTTCTCTCGGTCAATTTTTGTCTAAGGTTTTTACGCATGGGATACAATAAGACATCCGGATATACCGGGGCCCAAAAAAGTTTTTT
>NW_018453347.1:0-394 GCF_002113885.1 Mizuhopecten yessoensis
GATTTATATGTGTACTGTAAGTGAAAGCTCACTGCTGTAGGATTTGTATGTGTACTGTCAGTGAAAGCTCACTGCTGTATGATTTATATGTGTACTGTCAGTGAGCGCTCAATGTTGCACTGTAGTAGGAATTGTACTGTCAATGAATGAGAGCTTATAGTCACTATTGTAATATTTGCACTGTCAAAGAGAGCATATATTATATATATATATATGTACTGCTGATCAAGTATCATAAAGGATTTGTACTGTCAATGAGAACTCACTGCTGAAGGATATGTGTTGTCAATGAGAGCTTGCTGCTGTACGATTTGTACTGTCAATGAGAGCTCTCTGCTGTGCGATTTGAACTGTCAATGAGAGCTCTCTGCTGTACGATTTGTACTGTCAATGA
>NW_018453348.1:0-394 GCF_002113885.1 Mizuhopecten yessoensis
GGGGGGTTGTAAGTTTGTTAGTCTTGCACAGAGTCGTCTTACCTTTGATGCACTATTGGCATAGTGATTGGCATGACACCCTGTACCATGCGGAAATTCTTTATTCTTTCCATTTGCCGTTCTACCTGTATGCACGCATTAGCAATGTCTCTTGTTTTTTTAACATCATATTTAGAAAATTGTGTTTTCTTTTTCTTGAACGTTGGAATGATCAGCTTTACTCCTCTGGGTGTGGTCAAATCAGAAATGGTGAAGCCCTTATCAGCCATTATGGCATCACCTGCTTCACACAGTCCAACTAAACAACTTTCTATGGTGATCTGGTTGTCACTTATGTTCCCACACCAAAGATCTGATACGTAAGTCACAACACCAGCTGGGCTTATTCCTACCA
>NW_018453349.1:0-394 GCF_002113885.1 Mizuhopecten yessoensis
TAGACTGGACACCTGCAGCCCCCAAGTTTTTACTACTGGCTTATCTCCCCCTAGTTTAGAACCTAGAATCAGACATCCAATGCAAGTGAACAAAATTATAAGAGTTATTTTCTTTTCTTAATTATATAATATTCTGGAGACGGTGGCCAGTCTAGCATTACCGATACAGGGTCCTGTTGTCTATGTACTTTTAAACAAGTCACACATATAGAGTTTTGATGGAACAATTGATAAGACATAACATGCATATGGGTAACCTACAGAGTTATGTAATAGAAAGGTTATTCAAATTCATTGACATCAGCTAGCTCTTTGGCCTGGTATTTTTATCTTTTTACTTGTGCCGACTTATAAAAAGTCCTTGAATTATAAGCTTCTTTATAAAATATATTCA
>NW_018453350.1:0-394 GCF_002113885.1 Mizuhopecten yessoensis
ACCATGTGCAGAAGGTGTGTGCACAGTGTATGCACAATATGCGCACGCTATTTTTGATGCGTTGTGCGATCACACAAATGTATGTCCTGGCCTTGGAACATAACCCATTGCCCTCCTCATCAGAGCAAACGTTAAACATCAAGTTCAATTGAGATGTATTGCAAAGCATGACGTTAGGAAACAACATGGTAGTTAGGAAGCAGAGAGAAACACAAAGATCCCAAATGTTGCAATTGGGACCATTGGGCTAGTTATACATGTAGATTGATGTTTTTAATCTTTCCGTGTTAACATGAAGGGAGATTAGCTATAATGATGACATTACCACATGGAGGCTAACGGGAACGGGATGGTGATGATATGACGTGAGGGGGGGGGGGGGGCTAAGGAAATC
>NW_018453351.1:0-394 GCF_002113885.1 Mizuhopecten yessoensis
AGCTACCCGATTTATTCAAATAATCCAAATACGTGCATTATTACACACAAATTTGTTTAAACATGTTTAATCAGTCCCGCTTATTTGCGTCCAATCAGGTATTTATGAATCAATGCCAAAACAAGGTCATATACGTTATAAAGATTATTCAAATGTCAATTTATAACAATGACATCACTGAATGATATATAAATATATCCATGCAATATTACATCAGAACGTCTTGGCCGTGGTCGAGAACGAACACTGAGCAAACACTAAAAGTAATGCTGGCAATGGATAGGACGGGTGTTTACATAGTGTTAGTGTTAGTGGCCAGCATCAGTGGTGAGTATATCTTATTAAAACTTTACTGGGACTGGGAGTCACGGTCACTTTCGCTAACAAGGGCGCG
>NW_018453352.1:0-394 GCF_002113885.1 Mizuhopecten yessoensis
ACGTATATACGGGGTGATATGTATATACGGGGTGATACGTATATAAGGGGTGATATGTAATTACAGGGTGATGTGTATATACAGGGTGATATGTATATACAGGTTGATATGTATATACGGGGTGACATGTATATACAGGGTGATATGTATATACAGGGTGATATGTATATGCAGGGTCACATATACGGGGTGACATGTATATACGGGATGATACGTATATACGGGGTGATATGTATATAAGGATGATATGTATATACGGGACGATATGTATATACGGGGTGAAATGTATATACATGGTGATATGTATATACATCGTGATATGTATATACAGGGTAATACGTGTATACAGGGTGATATGTATATACAGGGTGATACGTATATACAGGGTGATACG
>NW_018453353.1:0-394 GCF_002113885.1 Mizuhopecten yessoensis
AGACTGGGCAAGTCCAGTTTATATATGTAGGGGTGAATGAGTTAACAAATGTGTACTGTTGATTATTTCTGGAATATATGGTGAAGTTTCCAAGTTTGATTGATTTTTATTGGAATAATATATTTACGCCATTTATCAGACATGCCTGTTTCAAACTTCACTAGAAAATTGACAAATAATTATTCATTCTGGGTTTTTTTAATCACAAAAGACCAGGTCATAAAAAGACAGTCACCATTCTAATGGGTGTTTTAATTTAAGTTAACTTAGTTAAGTGTTGTGTTACCATCAAATTAGCTATAAAATTGTTGTGTTACTTTGGTAAGAAATCAGCGGATTAGAGTGAGCGACATACCAGACAAATTATCTCCCTTAGTCCAAACAAATGTGTTCA
>NW_018453354.1:0-394 GCF_002113885.1 Mizuhopecten yessoensis
AGGTCGATGGGTGAAGCAGTCAATGGGCGCAGTAGGCCGATGGGTGAAGCAGTCAATGGTTGCAGCAACCAACAAAGCTTTTGAAGCAAACCAATGAGTGCAGCACCTCACTGGGTGTGGCAGATTCTTTTTAAATATTTCCCTACAGAACCGAAACATTCAATCTCGTGCATCACGTGACAGTGTAGATATGACGTACTCCAAAGTGCGATACTCCTGAAAACATTAATTCGAAGATTTGAAGATGCCATGTCATAGGGTAAGATAAGTTTGTGTAGTGTTAGGGGTATCAAAATTGGCATACATTGTCATCTTAATATCAAATATGAAGCTAACAAAATCCCTAGCAGCTAGCAATATATAGCCTACCTTTATAACCTTTATACCCCCCCCC
>NW_018453355.1:0-394 GCF_002113885.1 Mizuhopecten yessoensis
ATACAATGTACATCTATAGTATACTTTTATTCCCACACAATTTATTTATAGCCATGAACCAATATGTAACCACTACATATATCTCCCTAAATATTGTGTTGGATTTTCCGAAAGTCTTAAATTTTAACTACGAATCAATAAGCCTAAATATGTGTACATGTTGATGTGAAATAGGTGAATAACTATGGGTTTTTTTCTAAAAAGGGCATTTCTTTTTACATATTTCGTCTTTCCGTACGTATCATCTTTTTCGACGTGTGAACACGATTAAGTTATTACACATGCTGTTTGAGATATGATTATCTGACGGAAACCCTCTCTATATTACAACGGTATGTTATCTTGAATGGGTCATCTAAACATACCTGTCAATGGCAGTGAATTATAGCGTCCT
>NW_018453356.1:0-394 GCF_002113885.1 Mizuhopecten yessoensis
GTAGCTAAAGGGTCATTCTAGCCTTAAAGGACTGGTAGCTATATGGTCATTCTAGCCTTATACGGCAGGTAGCTATAGGACCATTCTAGCCTTATAGGATAGGTAGATGTAGGGTCATTCTAACCTTAGAGGATAGGTAGTGTTAGTGTCATCCGAGTCTTGTAGGAAAGGTAGCTCTAGCGTCATTCTAGCCTTATAGGATAGATAGCTATAGGGTCATTCTCACCCCTAAGGACAGGTAGCTATAGGGTCCTTGTAGCCTTATAGGACCGGTAACTATTTTGTCATTCTAGCCTTATAGGACAGGTAGCTGTAGGGTCCTTCTAGCCTAATAGTCCTAGTAGCTATATGGTCATTCTAGCCTTATAGGACAGGTAGCTAAAGGGTCATTCTA
>NW_018453357.1:0-394 GCF_002113885.1 Mizuhopecten yessoensis
AGTGTGAATATATCACCTATACAAACTCACTAATCAGAACGGCACTTTCAATTCACTTCATTCAATACTGCAGATTTTCTGTTCAGATACAGATGAAATGATGGTAAAATAAATAGTTGTTTTTTATACTTCTTAGTTAGACTTACGAAGGAATTAATTTACCTTTATAACTTTAACCATTTATTATATAAATCTCATCAAATAATAACACGAAACTGTAGAATTTTGTCGAGTGGCTCTTTCACAACTACATGCAACCTTGTTGTCAAGCATGACGTCATTAGAACATGGCGGCAAAGTAGCGCAGTCATGTCTCAAAATATTTTGATACAATTACATTTTCGTCGTTGTAGGTAGTTTAAAAATGGTATTAATATAGACATTTAATTTTTTT
>NW_018453358.1:0-394 GCF_002113885.1 Mizuhopecten yessoensis
GTTTATCGCGTGCCAATCAACTGTTGTAGGGTAGCGAACACCAGTTTTCACATGACCAGTCAACTGTTGTAGGGTAGCGAACACCAGTGTATCACATGACCAGTCAACTGTTGTAGGGTAGCGGACACCAGTTTATCACAAGACCAGTCAACTGTTGTAGGGTAGCAAACACCAGCGTAGTATCACATATGACCAATCAACTGTTGTATGGTAGTGAACACCAGTTTATGACATGAACAATCAACTGTTGTAGGGTAGCAAACACCAGTGTATCACATGACCAGTCAAATGTTGTAGGGTAACAAACACCAGTTTATAACATGACCAGTCAACTGCCGTAGGGTAGCGGACACCAGTTTAACATGTGACCAGTCAACAATTGTAGGGTAGACAA
>NW_018453359.1:0-394 GCF_002113885.1 Mizuhopecten yessoensis
AAAGGTTTTACCTCTATTTCCCCTATTGGGCCCCGCCCCTCTGCCACCAGGGGAACCACACCCACCGTTTATGCAAAATTGAGTCCACTTTGCCCAAGGATGTTCCCAACCAAATTTTGTTAAATTCCACTAAGCGGTTCAGGACAAGTTGCGTTTTAAAGAAAAAGTTGACGGACGGACGCTGCGTCATGGCATAAGAATGTCTATCAATCAAATTTCAACCTCATACCGTAAATTTGCGGGTATAGTGCACAGGTATGTTTTTTGGGGTCAGATTTGAAAAGAAAAAAAAATCAAAAAAAAATCATGAAAGTAACCGGTATCAAACTGGAAAAGTAGCATCAAATGAAGCTTGGTGTTTATAACGCCGATTAATTAACGATTGATTTATTGG
>NW_018453360.1:0-394 GCF_002113885.1 Mizuhopecten yessoensis
TTAGTTTTTGGTATAAAAGTACGATCAGGGCACGTCTGTCGACGACCCGATAGCTTAATCGGTAAGGGCAACAACATTACAATTTGTACTCCAGGGTTCAAATCCCGCTCTGACACCACTGTCTTCTTACGCTGAGAACACTGGTTGATTATGTTTTGTGTTTCTCCTCATAACTTGAATTTAAGATAATTTGCTTGGAAACCTAATATATTATTTGAATAAAGAAAACATGTTTTTTCATTATTAACGAACATTTTTTTTAAAAGACATTAACTCACAAAATCCCCATGTAAAGGGCAAGTAAAAACAGCTTTCAGACTGATATCGTAACATTTCGTCTAAATAGCATTCCAATACTTAAGGCAGTCAGAGCCCGATATCGGGTAGAATGGGT
>NW_018453361.1:0-395 GCF_002113885.1 Mizuhopecten yessoensis
ACTGTCGTATTCCCTAACTGTTCCTGGAACTGTTCTGTGTGTACTAAACAGTGAGAAGAATTTCACATTTTAAATATTCGTAAAATGGGCAACACGCCAAAATGTATCCATTTAACAACAAGGCGATTTTTTTATTATTTTATTCCAGCGTTTATCGTATAACATCTGGAATGTCGAAGACAGCACCGTTAGCTGAGGTGACCAAAGACATTACTGGTACGCAGGTAGTCGAAGCGGACGTGAAAAACTGAGGATAGTTGTATTAAGTGGAAGCACATGTAGCATCAACATTAATCTGGCAGTTCATATTAATTATGTTCTCAAAATGGAAACCCAGATTATGAAACGATATGACTGACTGGCACACACAGACAGTGGACACGGACGTGACGAAG
>NW_018453362.1:0-395 GCF_002113885.1 Mizuhopecten yessoensis
CTATCAACATTACATAACATGGACAGATTTAACTAGATCTATCAAATTTACATAACATGGACAGATTTAACTAGATCTATCAATATTACATAACATGGACAGACAGATTTAACTGGATCTATCAATATTACATAACATGGACAGATATAACCAGATCTATCAACATTACATAACATGGACAGATATAACTAAATCTATCAACATTACATAACATGGACAGATATAACTAGATCTATAAATATTACATAGCATGGACAGATATAACTAGATCTATCAATATAACATAACATGGACAGATATAGCTAGATCTATAAATATTACATAACATGGACAGACAGATATAACTAGATCTATAAATATTACATAACATGGACAGATATAACTAGATCTATCAA
>NW_018453363.1:0-395 GCF_002113885.1 Mizuhopecten yessoensis
TCGTTTGAAGTGTCCGACACATTTGACCCCTGTGACCTTGAAAGAGATCAAGGTCATTTTCTTCCTCAAACTTTGTCGTGCTCTATCCCAGGAAGCCATCAATCAAATATAAAGATTCTAAACCCCTCAGTTCCTCAGAAGAATTAATTTGAAGCTTTTGACACATTTGACCCCTGTGACCTTGAAAGTAGAACAAGGTAATTTTCATTCTCAAACTTTGTTGGGCTCCATCCCAGGAACCAATCAGCCAAATATAAAGATTCTATACCTTTTAGTTCTTCAGAAGAAGTCGTTTGAAGTTTTTGACATATTTGACCCCTGTGATCTTGAAAGTAGGTCCAACTAATTTAATTCCTCAAACTTTGTTGGGCTCTATCCCAGGAAGCCACCAGCCA
>NW_018453364.1:0-395 GCF_002113885.1 Mizuhopecten yessoensis
GACTCTGTCCAACACCAACCTACCTACAGCAACACTGACTCTGTCAATCACTAACTTACCTACAATAACACTGACTTTGTACCACAATTACCTACCATCATTTAAACAAATTAAGTCCCACAATTGCCTTTCTTCACTTACACTGACTCAGTTCCACACTGACCTACCTACACTTACACTGACTCTGTCCAACACCAACATACCTAAAGTAACACTGACTTTCTCCCACACTAAGCTACCTACAGCAACACTGACTCTCTCCAGCACTGGCCTACCTACACTTACACTGACTCTGTCCAACACTTAGCTTCCTACAGCAACACTGACCCTGTCCCACACTAAACTACCTTCAGCAACACTGAGTCTGTCCCACACTGGTCTATCTGCACTAACAC
>NW_018453365.1:0-395 GCF_002113885.1 Mizuhopecten yessoensis
CACTAACGTTAACATAAACAGGTTCTACCTCAACACACCCTAACGCTTACCTGACCATGTTCTACCTAAACACACCCTAACGTTAACCTGATCATGTTCTACCTACACACACTCTAACGTTAACCTTAACATCCCCTAACATAAACCTAAACAGGTTCTTCCTAAACACACCCTAAGGTTAACCTAAACAGGTTCTACCTACACACACCCTAAAGTAAACCTAAACAGGTTCTACCGAAACACACCCTAACGTTAACCTAAACAGGTTCTACCTAAACACACCCTAACGTTAACCTGACCATGTTCTAACTAAACACACCCTAACGTTAACCTGATCATGTTCTACCTAAACACACTCTAAGTTAACCTAACCACACCCTAACATCAACCTAAAC
>NW_018453366.1:0-395 GCF_002113885.1 Mizuhopecten yessoensis
AAGTAAATATTATCAATATTTATCATTCCTGTAAGTTTGGTTGAACTTACCAGGTATAATTATGCAGTATTAGTATAATTTAATGCAGTCATTTATAAATTATGACTTATGTACATATGTGATTATCAATAAGATATTGTGAAGCACTACATGTATATAGTCATAATTATATATAATAATACATGTAATTGTAATTTGGATTCTGCATACCAGGTTTTTGTTACAAATCACTTAATTTATTTTTCCTTTTTTTACAGGAATGTTCTAGCTAGGTCATGGATATTAAGCAGAAAGACTTATGTAAGAAGACACCAGGATAAAAACAAAACTCTGGACAATTTAATGTGAATATTTTTTCAAATACATAGGTCCTGTAAATGTGTTATTAATTTGAT
>NW_018453367.1:0-395 GCF_002113885.1 Mizuhopecten yessoensis
ATTATGCTGATGTGTAGTTTATGACACACTAACTATGCTGATATATAGTTTATGACACAGTAATTATGCTGATGTGTAGTTTATGACACACTAACTATGCTGATATNATGCTGATATGTAGTTTATGATACAGTATATTATGCTGATGTGTAGTTTATGACACACTAATTATGCTGATATGAAGTTTATGACACTAATTATGCTGATGTGTAGTTTATGACACACTAATTATGCTGATATGTAGTTTATGACACACTAATTATGCTGATGTGTAGTTTATGATACAGGGTAGTTTGCTGATGTGTAGTTTATGAAACACTAACTATGCTGATGTGTAGTGTATGACACAGTAATTATGCTGATGTGTAGTTTATGACACTAATTATGCTGATGTG
>NW_018453368.1:0-395 GCF_002113885.1 Mizuhopecten yessoensis
GTACGTTACATAGCTACATGTACTGACGTCAGTGTACGTTAAACAACTATATGTACTGACGTCAGTGTACGTTACATAGCTACATGTACTGACGTCAGTGTGCGTTACATAGCTACATATACTGACGTCAGTGTACGTTACATAGCTACATGTAATGACGTCAGTGTACGTTACATAGCTACATATGCTGACGTCAGTGTACGTTACATAGCTACATGTACTGACGTCAGTGTACGTTAAACAGCTACATGTACTGACGTCAGTGTACGTTACATAACTTCATATACTGACGTCAGTGTACGTTAAACAGCTACATGTACTGACGTCAGTGTACGTTAAANCATATACTTACGTCAGTGTACTTTACATAGCTACATGTACTGACGTCAGTGTAC
>NW_018453369.1:0-395 GCF_002113885.1 Mizuhopecten yessoensis
CATTAAATTCCAAGTTTATATCAGTAAACTCAAAGTTTATATCATCAAATTCCAAGTTGATCTTCATTAAATTCCAAGTTTATATCAGTAAACTCCAAGTTTATATCATTAAATTCCAAGTTTATATTATTAAACTCCAAGTTGATCTTCATTAAATTCCAAGTTTATATCAGTAAACTCCAAGATTATATCATTAAATTCCAAGTTTATATCATTAAACTCCAAGTTGATCTTCATTAAATTCCAAGTTTATATCAGTNTAGTAAACTCCAAGTAGACACTTCATTAAATTCAAAGTTCATAGCAGTAAACTCCAAGTAGACTCTTCATTAAATTCCAAGTTTACATTTAATTCCAAGTTTATATTCATTTAATTCCAAGTTTATATCAGCAAA
>NW_018453370.1:0-395 GCF_002113885.1 Mizuhopecten yessoensis
TCTGATGGAGGTTCAGTATATTGTATAAGGTCTGGTGGAGGTATATAATACTGTATAAGGTCTGGTGGAGGTACAGTATATTGTATAAGGTTTGATGGAGGTACCGTATATTGTATAAGGTCAGGTGAAGGTACCGTATATTGTATAAGGTCTGGTGGAAGTCCAGAATATTGTATAAGATCTGGTGGAAGTACAGTATATTGTATAAGGTCTGGTGGAGGTATATAATACTGTATAAGGTCTGGTGGAGGTACAGTATATTGTATAAGGTCTGGTCGAGGTACAGTATATTGTATAAGGTATAAGGTCTGGTGAAGGTACAGTATATTGTATAAGATCTGTTGGAGGTGCAGTATATTGTATAAGGTCTGGTGGAGGTAGAGTATATTGTATAA
>NW_018453371.1:0-395 GCF_002113885.1 Mizuhopecten yessoensis
TTCTTTTGAAGCGTACAACATGTTAAGTGTCAGATCGGTCACCACCATCAGTTCACTGTTGTCTAGTTCACGTTGTCTGGTCATCTCTTCTTTTGAAGTCTACAACATGTTAAGTATTGGATCGGTCACCACCATCAATTCACTGTTTTCTAGTTAACGATGTCTGGTCAACTCTTCTTTTGAAGTGTACAACATGTTAAGTGTCAGATCGGTCACCACCATCAATTCACTGTTTTCTAGTTCACGATGTCTGGTCAACTCTTCTTTTGAAGTGTACAACATGTTAAGTGTTGGATCGGTCACCACCATCAATTCACTGTTGTCTAGTTCACGATGTCTGGTCAACTCTTCTTGTGAAGTGTACAACATGTTAAGTGTTGGATCGGTCACCACCA
>NW_018453372.1:0-144 GCF_002113885.1 Mizuhopecten yessoensis
TACAAGTATAAACGTCAAACAATCAAACAGCTACAAGTATAAACGACAAACCATCAAACAGCTACAAGTATAAACGTCAAACCATCAAACAGCTACAAGTATAAACGTCAAACAATCAAACAGCTACAAGTATAAACGTCAAAC
>NW_018453372.1:298-395 GCF_002113885.1 Mizuhopecten yessoensis
TACAAGTATAAACGTCAAACAATCAAACAGCTAAAAGTATAAACGTCAAACTATCAAACAGCTAAAAGTATAAACGTCAAACGATCAAACAGCTACA
>NW_018453373.1:0-395 GCF_002113885.1 Mizuhopecten yessoensis
AACAAAGAGAGAAAGAGCTTTAATACCTCCAAAGCAGGAGCACATTCTTAATTCCTACAAAAGTACGTACAAAATGAGTTGTTTTATTGTTCACAGTTTCACTATTACTCTAATGTTCCAGTCAACGTAGACGGTAGAGTATCGGGGTGGTTTAATCAGATTGAAGTGACCCGGGCCCACCCCCCGAAATGACAATGCTTGGCTTACACATGAAAAATCTGTGTATACCAAATGTCTAGACAATAACTATCAATAACTTAACAATAACAAAAGATGTCATCAATAAATACATACGTATAATACTATTACATCCTTTCCAGAACCCATGTCTGTCTTTTACTATCAGTCTAATTTTTTTCCGGTGTTACGTTGTGGTCCGGCAAATTACAAACATC
>NW_018453374.1:0-395 GCF_002113885.1 Mizuhopecten yessoensis
TAAGACACGAAGTCATCAGTAACTATGCAGTACATCAGACAAGAGGTCATCATTAACTATGCAGTACATCAGACAAGCGGTCATTAGTCACTATGAAGTACATTAGACAAGAGGTCATCAGTAAGTATGCAGTTCCTAAGACACGAGTTCATCAGTAACTATACAGTTCCTAAGATAAAAATGTCATGAGGAACTATACAGTACCTTAGATACGAGGTCATCAGTGACTATGCAGTACCTAAGACACGACGTCATCAGTAACTATACCGTACCTTAGACACGAGGTCATCAGTAACCATGCAGTACCTAAGACAAGAGGTCATCAGTAACTATGCAGTACATCAGACAAACGGTCATTAGTAACTATGCAGTACATTAGACAAGCGGTCATTAGT
>NW_018453375.1:0-395 GCF_002113885.1 Mizuhopecten yessoensis
ATGTTAAAGTACCGTCAGTAATGTTAAAGTACTCTCAGTAATGTTGTAGTACTGTCAGTAATGTAATAGTACCATCAGTTATGTTAAAGTACCGTCAGTAATGTTAAAGTACTCTCAGTAATGTAATAGTACCGTCAGTTATGTTAAAGTTTCGTCAGAAATGTTATAGTACTTATAGTACCGTCAGTAATGTTAAAGTACCCTCAGTAATGTTAAAGTACCCTCAGTAATGTTATAGTACTGTCAGAAATGTTATAGTACCCTCAGTAATGTTAAAGTACCCTCAGTAATGTAATAGTACCGTCAGTAATGTTAAAGTACCGTCAGNTGTCAGAAATGTTATAGTACCCTCAGTAATGTTAAAGTACCCTCAGTAATGTAATAGTACCGTCAGT
>NW_018453376.1:0-395 GCF_002113885.1 Mizuhopecten yessoensis
CCTTGTTGTTATTATACTTAAATTGTTATCGCCTACATTATAAATAATACCTAATTGTTATCATACTTAAATGGTTATGGATTACATTATAAATCATACCTAGTTGTTATCATACTTAAAATGTTATCGACTACATTATCAATCATACCTTATTGTAATCATACTGAAATTGCAATCGACTACATTATCAATCATACCTAGTTGTTATCATACTTTAATTGATATCGACTACATTATAAATAATACCTAATTGTTATCATACTAAAATTATTATCGACTACATTATAAATCATACCTAGTTGTTATCATACTTAAGTTGTTATCGACTACATTATAAATCATACCTAATAGTTATCATACTAAAATTGGTATCGACTACATTATAAATTATACCT
>NW_018453377.1:0-395 GCF_002113885.1 Mizuhopecten yessoensis
CGACTGAACCCTGTAACTAGAATAAACGACTGAACCCTGTAACAAGAATAAACATCAGAACCCTGTAACTAGAATAAACGACAGAACCCTGTTACTAGAATAGACGACTGAACCCTGTAACTAGAATAGACGACAGAACCCTGTTACTACAATAGACGACAGAACCCTGTAACTAGAATAGACGAATGAACCCTGTAACTAGAATAGACGACTGAACCCTGTAACTAGAATAGACGATAGAGCCCTGTAACTAGAATGGACGCAGAACTCTGTAACTAGAATANTAGAACCCTAGCCTGTAATTAGAATAGTCGACAGAACCCTGTAACTAGAATAGACGACATAATAATTTGGATAGGCTTTCAAGATTATTAGAAATATCATTAATAAAGAGA
>NW_018453378.1:0-191 GCF_002113885.1 Mizuhopecten yessoensis
ACACTGTTAACAGAAACAGGTATCTGGATATCTAAGGGAGACTGTCAACAGGGAAAGGTATCTGGATATCTGAGGGACACTGTTAACAGGGACAGGTATCTGGATATCTAAGGGAGACTGTTAACAGGGACAGGTATCTGGATATCTAAGGGAGACTGTTAACAGGGACAGGTATCTGGATATCTAAGGGA
>NW_018453378.1:241-395 GCF_002113885.1 Mizuhopecten yessoensis
GACAGGTATCTGGATATCTAAGGGAGACTGTTAACAGTGACAGGTATCTGGATATCTAAGGGAGACTGTTAACAGGGACAGGTATCTGTATATCTAAGGGACACTGTTGACAGAAACAGGTATCTGGATATCTAAGGGAGACTGTTAACAGGGA
>NW_018453379.1:0-395 GCF_002113885.1 Mizuhopecten yessoensis
AACATTGTTATACTCTATACTCACGTTTTGTTTATTCAGAGATGGACTCCATGTTCCCCGTGCACGTTACGAATGATGTAAGATACATCTTCCTTCCTGCTAACTACTCTCAAAAGTTTGCCTTTCACCATTTCGAATAAATTTTCATCTTCGTCTTACAAACAGAACGTTCTGCATTTCTCCTAAAATTTCGTATTTTCGTTTCAGACTTCTTTTTAGGATATTTTCCATTTGTTCTATGTTAAATCTAAAACAATGATATAGCGCGCCAAAAAATAAATATCGCATGCTTTATTGCATTCTGGCATGTTTTTTTAGTTACACAATCGCCGGCCCGCGCCGTACATATCCGCGGGGTCCCGCGCTGTGACATAATTGCGAAGTGCCTTATTGTC
>NW_018453380.1:0-395 GCF_002113885.1 Mizuhopecten yessoensis
ACTCCTGTATACTGACAACCTGTACATCACAAATACTCCTGTATAATGACAAACTTATCAATACAAATACTCCTGTATACTGACAAACTTTACAACACAAATACTCCTGAATTCCTACGACCTGTACAACACAATTACTCCAGTATACTGACAACCTGTACTTCACAAATACTCATGTAAACTGACAACCTGTACACACAAATACTCCTGTACACTGACAAACTTTACAGCACAAATACTCATGTATACTGACAACATGTACTTCAGAAATACTCATGTATACTGACAACCTGTACAACACAAATACTCATGTATACTGAAAACCTGTACACACAAATACTCATGTATAATGACAAACTTTACAACACAAATACTCATGTATTCTGACAAACTTT
>NW_018453381.1:0-395 GCF_002113885.1 Mizuhopecten yessoensis
GTTGATTTCGACCAGTGATATTGGTTGATTTCGTACAGGGCTAATTGTTGATTTCGTAGGGGGTTAATGGTTGATTTCGTACAGTGATATTGGTTGATTACGTACAGTGATATTGGTTTTTTTCGACCAGTGATATTGGTTGATTACGTCAAGTGATATTGGTTGATTACGTACAGTGATATTGGTTGATTACGTACAGTCATATTGGTTGATTACGTACAGTGATATTGGTTGATTACGTACAGTGATATTGGTTTATTTCGACCAGTGATATTGGTTGATATCGTACAGTGATATTGGTTGATATCGTAGAGTGATATTGATTGATTACGTACAGTGATATTGGTTTTATTACGTACAGCGATATTGGTTGATTACGTACAGTGATATTGGTT
>NW_018453382.1:0-395 GCF_002113885.1 Mizuhopecten yessoensis
AATAGTCTATATAAATAATAATTAGTCATTTTTGACTGTTTCTGGAAAACTGTTTTCCAGGTCAGAGCGAACTGTTACCCGGCGCAAATTTGATGCGCAGAAATCCTCCCTTGAGAGCCTCGTTCAAGCGTTTCGGTGACTGCGACTCAGTGTTGTAGCAATGACATTGCATGCATCATTGATACTCGGTAATAAAACAATTGTATAATGTAGCCTGACCTGTGAGGATATAGTCTGTTACTTAGACATAGGAAAAATCACTTTACCAGTTGACCAGGAGACCGGGTTCCCAGTGGATAGATCTGTGAGGATATAGACAGTTACTTAGACACAGGAAAAAACACTTTACTAGTTGACCAGGAGACCGGGTTCCCAGTGGATAGATCAGTGAGGAT
>NW_018453383.1:0-395 GCF_002113885.1 Mizuhopecten yessoensis
TCTCCCCTACCACTTACATCACATCCCCTACCACTTACATCACCTTCCCTACCACTAACATCACCTACCCTACCACTAACACCACCTCCCCTACCACTTACACCATCTCCCCTACCACTTACCCCACATCCCTTACCACTTTCATCCCCTCCACTACCACTGACACCACCCCCTACCACTTACATCACCTTCCCTACCTTCCCTACCACTAACATCACCTACCCTACTACTAACACCACCTCCCCTACCACCTACACCACCTCCCCTCCCACTTACACCACCTCCCCTACCACTAACACCACCTTCCATACCACTTTCGTTACCTCCCCTACCACTTACACCACATCCCTTACCACTTTCATCACCTCCACTACCACTGACACCACCTCCCCTAC
>NW_018453384.1:0-395 GCF_002113885.1 Mizuhopecten yessoensis
TACCAAACTGAAGGACATGTTTAGCCCTCTCACGTCTAACAAACATAAAACCAAACTGAACGACATGTTTAGCCCTCTCACGTCTAACATACATAATACCAAACTGAAGGAAATGTTTAGCCCTCTCACGCCTAACATCCATAATACAAAAGTGAAGGACATGGACATGTTTAGCCCTCTCACGTTTAACATACATAATACAAAAGTGAAGGACATGTTTAGCCCTCTCACGTTTAACATACATAATACAAAAGTGAAGGACATGTTTAGCCCTCTCACGTCTAACATACATAATACCAAACTGAAGGAAATGTTTAGCCCTCTCACGTCTAACATACATAATACAAAAGTGAAGGACATGTTTAGCCCTCTCACGTCCAACATACATAATACCA
>NW_018453385.1:0-395 GCF_002113885.1 Mizuhopecten yessoensis
AAAAGAAACAGATGAGATTGTGAATGGTTTGTGAATATTTTTTTTGCTCATGCTTGTAAGTACAATTTTGTATATCCATTGCAAACTCGCTTTGGTTATTTCTACAGGTAAAATGTCACAAATACTGGCCTGATGAAGGAGAATCACTTGTTACACAGACATTTGAGCTCAAACTTGACAGAGAGATGACCTATGCCTTCTATGTCATCCGTGATATTTCAATCACCCATAAAAAGGTATTGATTTCACTTAACATCATTATGTAACCAACTTGAAATTTGATTGTTCATTCTTCATAATGCAAGTGATAAACATTAGTGAGCTGATCATTACTGTCTCTAATGCATCCAATGATCCTCACTGTAGACTAAAGAAGAGCGTCAGGTCCATCAGTT
>NW_018453386.1:0-395 GCF_002113885.1 Mizuhopecten yessoensis
TATAATGGGTAGTTGTTGATACATCATAGGTAACTAGTAAAGTGTTAATATATATAATGGGTAGTGGTGATACATCATAGGTAACTAGTAAAGTGTTGATATATATAATGGGTAGTGGTGATACATCATAGGTAACCAGTAAAGTGTAGATATATATAATGGGTAGTTGGTGATACATCATAGGTAACCAGTAAAGTGTTGATATATATAATGGGTAGTTGTTGATACATCATAGGTAACCAGTAAAGTGTTGATATATATAATGNATATATAATGGGTAGTTGTTGATACATCATAGGTAACCAGTAAAGTGTTGATATATATAATGAGTAATTGTTGATACATCATAAGTAACCAGTAAAGTATTGATATATATAATGGGTAGTTGGTGATAC
>NW_018453387.1:0-395 GCF_002113885.1 Mizuhopecten yessoensis
GGTGACATCCCCAGTACATATAAACCAACACCACAAACAGGACGTAAATCATTTAACCCCTGGGGTGGTGTGGTGTATGACAGTGTGGGGAACCTGATCATAGGGGACAGTAACAACTACAGGGTCCTACTCATCAGTGGAGGTGGTGAGTTCCTCAGGGTCATACACACAGAAACATGCGGTACAGAGGCTGTAGGTATAGACAGGGAGGATGTCCTGTGGGCAGTGTTTGGGGGTGACAATGTCAAACTACTACAGTACAGCTGTGTGTGACACCTGTAACCAAACAACTAGTATATATAGTTACCATGACAATGACATGAAAATCAGAGACAAAGGAAACTTATCATGATTACAAATCAACTAACGATGTGTGACATTCACAGGATTATAAG
>NW_018453388.1:0-257 GCF_002113885.1 Mizuhopecten yessoensis
GTCCAACAGTCTGTGTAGCTGACCAAAGGTCTGTAGTAGATCGTCAATCAGTCTGTGATAGCTGTCCAAAGGTCTGTAGTAGACTGTCCAACAGTCTGTGATAGCTGACCAAATGTCTGTAGTAGACTGTCCAACAGTCTGTGTAGCTGACCAAATGTCTGTAGTAGACTGTCCAACAGTCTGTGTAGCTGACCAAAGGTCTGTGGTAGACTGTGCATCAGTCTGTGATAGCTGACCAAAGGTCTGTAGTAGACTGT
>NW_018453388.1:322-395 GCF_002113885.1 Mizuhopecten yessoensis
GCTGGCCAAAGGTCTGTAGTAGACTGTCCATCAGTCTGTGATAGCTGAACAAAGGTCTGTGGTAGACTGTGCA
>NW_018453389.1:0-395 GCF_002113885.1 Mizuhopecten yessoensis
GTAACTACAAAATGTAACTAACACCCTAAAATGTCACAGTAATTAAAGGGTGTAACAAACACCCTGAAATGTCACAGTAATTACAGGATGTAACATATACAAACTTAAATGTCACAGTAACTACAGTGTGTAACATGCACCTTAAATGTCACAGTTATTACAGTGTGTAAAATACAAACTTTAATGTCACAGTAATTACAGGTTGTAAATACACCTTAAATGACACAGTAATTACAGTGTGTTAAATACACCTTAAATGTCACAGTAATTACAGTGTGTAACATACACCTTAAATGTCACAGTAATNTACATACACCTTAAATGTCACAGTAATTACAGTGTGTAACATGCACCTTAAATGTCACAGTAATTACAGTGTGTAACATACACCTTAA
>NW_018453390.1:0-395 GCF_002113885.1 Mizuhopecten yessoensis
AATTGAACGACATTTAAGCAAGTTATCTTGTGGAAACCAAAGTGTCGACCAATGGACGAATGCTCCCCATACCACAATAAATTAAGTCAAAATGTTTGACGGGCATGTAAGAAATTGGTATCCTTCTGTTGTATGAAAATCCTTAGTTATCATTCTCAACTCTGAAACAGAAACTCTTATGAAAAATATCTAAGAATTAATAAATATGCAAAGATTTGTCAGCATTGTTTATAAATACTACAAAACAGACAGAATTATTTCACAAAATTTTCTGCAAATCGGATTTGATTGTTCTGAATTGTTTTCACTTACAAGCATTACAAGTTGAGTAGTTTCCACCAAATGCCTCTGTAAACTTCTCTTGATTGGCTTGGATTGTGGAGACCATCATACTG
>NW_018453391.1:0-395 GCF_002113885.1 Mizuhopecten yessoensis
ATTTCTAACTACCTTTTATTTCCTAGTGCCTTGCTTGGCAACACTTCACTTTCGGCCTTAGTGTTGAGCATTTGCCCAGGTGAGGAAGGCAATGGGTTCTGTCCCCAGGCTGGGACATACCAAAGTCCTTAAAAATGGTAGTTGTTATTCTCTGCATAACGTTCATCATTTAGGGGAATGGCAACAACTGGTTCACCCGTTGTCAATATAATGTGACCAGGCAGAATGCTGTGCTGGGTGCCTTCGGTATGGTTTTTCAGTGAGATAGCACTATAAAGTCGGCATCAGATCCGTGCAATCACAATGAGGCAAGCACACCAACATACCCTGTCTCCTGCATACACACATGAAAGCACGCATACACTACACACATGGAGACACGTCCTTAAATGACA
>NW_018453392.1:0-395 GCF_002113885.1 Mizuhopecten yessoensis
AGCTATTGTGTTCAGGTTTGTGTTCTTAGAAGAAGAAAAAAGTTGGGAAGTGTATATGTGTGTTCGCCGGTAAAGGGGGAGGCATCTGACACGACAGTGTTCTTCATCAGTTCTTTTTCTCATTTTGAAACTCTGTACTCCGTACACAACGGATCCTAATGAAATTGTACTTTCCTGAAAAATGGTTAAATTTCGACAGAAACATATAAAGCCAGTATGTACGTCTCTGATAACAATAAGAAATAAACTGATCAGATCTCCATATTTGCAATACTTTAGTTAGCATATCAGAGTTGTGATAGGTGTTTTTTTTCGCGGCATAATACATATTAGGAGATAAATCAGTATTGCTACTAAAAGATCACGATACTTTCTTATAAATCGGTAGATTAAAT
>NW_018453393.1:0-395 GCF_002113885.1 Mizuhopecten yessoensis
AATCGCCAACAACGTATACATCTTTACATCTATACATCTATACATCTAGACATCTCCCATATTCTTATAGTTTGTAGTTGAATCCTCTAAACACTGAAATAGATCAGTATCATAGTGGTCGTAAACAACGCTATTCTCAGGAGAAATGTAACAAAATGCAAAAAACATATGATTCTTTGAAGTACCTGACCTATCAAATTTCACCCATACAATACTTTCATGGATATTGTCAACAATATTAACTTTGTTACAAAATTCAGATCTGTAGAATATAACAATGCCTTCTCCTCTACAGGCTGATCTAGGAACAAGAAAGTGATTAAAGCTTTCAAGCTCCAACACATCATGCTGTTTAACCCAACACTCTGATATTGATGAAATGTCGAATTTTGAAA
>NW_018453394.1:0-395 GCF_002113885.1 Mizuhopecten yessoensis
GCTTTTGATGAGTCTACAAGAGAACTGTCTAGGGAGCTTTTGATGGGAATACAAGAGAAATGTCTCAGGAGTTTTTTATGAGGCCACAAGAGAACTGTCTCGGGAGCTGTTGATGAGGCTACAAGAGAACTGTCTCGGGAGCTTTTGATGAGGCTACAATAGAACTGTCTCGGGAGCTTTTGATGAGAATACAAGAGAACTGTCTCAGGAGTTTTTGATGAGGCTACAAGAGAACTGTCTCTGGGGCTTTTGATGAGGCTACAAGAGAACTGTCTCGGGGGCTTTTGATGATAATACAAGAGAACTGTCTCAGGAGTTTTTGATGAGACTACAAGAGAACTGTCTCGGGGGCTTTTGATGAGAGTACAATAGAACTGTCTCGGGGGCTTTTGATG
>NW_018453395.1:0-395 GCF_002113885.1 Mizuhopecten yessoensis
TAGCGACGATGTAGAAAAGGGATTGATAGAGTCTATATATATAGCTACGGTTTAGAAAATGGATTGATAGAGTCTAAATATATAGCGACGGTATAGAATATGGATTGATAGAGTCTATATATATAGCGACAGTGTAGAAAATGGATTGATAGAGTCTACATATATAGCGACAGTGTAGAATATGGATTGATAGAGTCTATATATATAGCGACGATGTAGAAAATGGATTGATAGAGTCTATATATATAGCGACGGTGTAGAAAATGGATTGATAGAGTCTATATATATAGCGANAAAAATGGATTGATTGCGTCTATATATATAGCGACAGTGTAGAAAATGGATTGATTGCGTCTATATATATAGCGACGGTGTAGAAAATGGATTGATAGAGT
>NW_018453396.1:0-395 GCF_002113885.1 Mizuhopecten yessoensis
TTTCACATATAAATTGTGTGTGGAAACTAGTCTTACATTTATGAAAAAGTAGAAAAGTATTTTTTAAATTGTAAGAATGTGATGTATACAGCTTTTGATATTTCAGGACAACATGTATGTTCCTATTGTTAATGTCAATGCTGTGTCCAGAGTAGATGGTCATGACTGTGGTACACTATATACCTCATCAATTTATACTGTCGATGGAAAAGGTTGGTAAAATTGATACTAGGAGCATGTTGTGCATGTACTTGTGATTTTGTTAATGGCATCTTATAATTAAGGGTCATTGTCTTGCCCTTTTTAAATATGTGCTATAATTTTTTATTTATTTTTACTACATATTTTTCAGCAGAAAGGCATACAGGTACTTTAAAAGGAATGGTTTATCATGT
>NW_018453397.1:0-395 GCF_002113885.1 Mizuhopecten yessoensis
AGTTTACTATAGTTTATATAGGAAAATAACACTTTTGGGTATATTGTGAAAACTTTTTGTAGGAAATTATTTTTACTTGGTTAGAATTATCCTTGCAGGAAGATGGTTTCAAATTGTAAAATTGAGATTCCTACCCCAACCCCTGGGGCCAGGGCGGGGCCCCAAAGGGAAAATTAACCAATTTTTCAAAAATCTTCTTCTCCAGACTCAGAGGTACTACAGTCATTTTCTCTACATAGAAAGAAAGATCATCAGGGGCTTTACTAAAATTGTAAATTTCAGGACCCCCGAGCTATTTGTTCTCCCTTGAGGAGGGGGTAAAATTTATTATAGTTTATATAGGGAAATATCACTTTTGGTTATATTTTGACAACTTTTTGTAGGAAATTATTTTT
>NW_018453398.1:0-395 GCF_002113885.1 Mizuhopecten yessoensis
CCCGGTGTCATATAAAATTTTCATCCCCCATAAAATACTCATCCGTATGAATATGTTATGCATAAAATACTCATCCCCCCTCCCCATAAAATATTCATACCCCATAAATTTTATCAAAACTTTTTACATAAATACAAAATTTACAACATTATTACATCATGTTACCTGTAATACATGATTACTTATATGTCTGTCCAGGTAATACACACTAGGGTGTCACCTTTGTGGGGACTGGGGCCCTGGGGGCTACTGTTGCCTGGTGACAGCACACGGGTATGGTCAAGAGCTGACTACAAGTGCTATACTGATATTTCATTGACAGATATATTAGTTGTTTGAACCCTGTTGCATTTTTTCCGCTCCTGTCACATTACATTAGGCAAGGGTTTGACTGA
>NW_018453399.1:0-395 GCF_002113885.1 Mizuhopecten yessoensis
ATCATATAAACAATCTCAGAAAAATTCACATCTCATTAAACGATATCTGAGGGTTATGTACACTGTCTGAAACATAACATGTATGTCCACTGTATAAAGGACTATGTATTCTGTTTAAAGGTTTATGAATTATTTCTGAAGGGTTCTGTACACTGTCTGAAGGGTTAAATACATATTCTGCAACGTCATGATAACTTTGAAACTTTTATATACGCTTCTATAAAGTAACGGACACCGTCTGAAGAGTCAGCCGTTGTCTTAAGGGTGATGCACTCTGACTAAAGTAGTATTGACATTGTCTTATGTTTTATTTTAGGGTTATGTACACTGTCTAAAAGGTTATGTACACAGTCTGAAGGGTTATGTACACTGTCTGAAGGGTAATGTACACTGTC
>NW_018453400.1:0-395 GCF_002113885.1 Mizuhopecten yessoensis
ATGCTTCACCTTGTTCATTTCTAGAGTGTCAGCTAATGTAAACAGCAATAGGCAGGTGAATAACCAGGACAAATGAACTGCAAATCACATATACAATCTGTGATGTTATAAAATGTGTGATTTATTACAGTTCTAAATTAAATAAGTATTTGTCATTCTTTCACCGGATGTATTTCGATAGTTTTACTGTAGTAACACACGTTTTATTGACACCACGTAGCGGAGTAAGACAGGAGGGTATTGCAATAGTTAAACCATCTATAAACATCTGGAAATAAAGGTGGCAATCCCTCTTATTGTAATGCTGCTTGACATTCATAATTTATGGAGGCATGTCCTGAGATGACCTTCGCTGTTAATAGGACGTTAAACAAAATAACACCAAGCAAATCCTT
>NW_018453401.1:0-395 GCF_002113885.1 Mizuhopecten yessoensis
CACCCGTGTACATCAGTTATATACATGTGTTTATAGTCACTCATGAATGGACGCTATATAGGTAAGTATTTGTATTCACCCGTGTACATCAGCTATATACATGTGTTTATAGTCACTCATGCATGGACGCTATATAGGTAAGGATTTGTATTCACCCGTGTACATCAGATATATACATGTGTTTATAGTCCCTCATGCATGGACGCTTTATAGATAAGTATTTGCATTCATCCGTGTACATCAGTTATATACATGTGTTTATAGTCACTCATGCATGGACGCTTTATAGATAAGTATTTGCATTCATCCGTGTACATCAGTTATATACATGTGTTTATAGTCACTCATGAATGGACGCTATATAGGTAAGTATTTGTATTCACCCGTCTACATCA
>NW_018453402.1:0-395 GCF_002113885.1 Mizuhopecten yessoensis
GACCTGTATACAGGGTACATTGTTATAGGACCTGTATATAGGGTATATTGTTAAAGGATCTGTATACAAGGTACATTGTTATAGGACATGTATACAGGGTACAATGTTATTTGACATGTATACAGGGTACATTGTTGTAGGACCTGTATATAGGGTACAATGTTATTTGACATGTATACAGGGTACAATGTTATAGGACCTGTATATAGGGTACAATGTTATTTGACATGTATNATGTTATAGGACCTGTATATAGGGTACAATGTTATTTGACATGTACACAGGGTTACTTGTTATTGGACCTGTATATAGGGAACATTGTTATAGGACCTGTATACAGGGTGCATTGATATAGGACATGTATACAGGGTACATTGTTATAGGACCTGTATACA
>NW_018453403.1:0-395 GCF_002113885.1 Mizuhopecten yessoensis
ATATGGGTATACCTCTGACATCCTTGTGTTTCAGGGTTCCAAGGTTAAGGCCAAGGTCACTGTTGCTATATATAGAAAACCATCAACTGATTCATTTTGAACACTTAGCAACTTCATTCTTTCATAGATTTTGGTCAAACTTTATGCAAAGGTCAAGTATGAGCATATTTCGGACATTTTTGTGTTTCAGGGTTCCTAGGTCAAGGCCAAGGTCACTGTTGCTATATATAGAAAATCATCAACTGATTCAATTTAAACACTTCGCAACTTCATTCAAAATGTTATGGAGATGGTAATTACACCCAGAAAAAACATGAATATTACAATCAACTTTAGTGTAGTACCTTGTATATGTGCATGTTTCAGGGTATCAAGATCAAAGTGGTTGTAACTTT
>NW_018453404.1:0-395 GCF_002113885.1 Mizuhopecten yessoensis
AACACACTAGTTTCACTGTTTTTATGTATACTTACGAGAAAAAAAACAACAACTTTAGTTTGAGCCTGATAACTTCACTATTTGTAGACCAGAATCAGTGAGATTTGGTAGTATGGTGGGCCCTTCTCCTGTCATAGGGGAGTGCCGATTTAAATATGTGTAATCAATCAAAATAGAGAACCTTTTCGCACCCTTTTAACAAAATCGACCAAATCAAAGTATCTGGAGCATACCTACATGTGCAAAGCTTGCAAACCATTCCGAAATGATCTATTGAACTGTACCGATGCGATGCACAACAGCTGAGTCAAAAACGTTAAAACCCAGAACCATGACTGAAGTTGAAAGACGAATGGTAATTGCTGTAAGTTTGCAACGTCAATCACAATGACGCG
>NW_018453405.1:0-395 GCF_002113885.1 Mizuhopecten yessoensis
ACCACTGACCTCTCGATACCACGTGACACTGGCCGTAGGAAGACTTCGTGGCTGTGTGGTACAGGTCAACGTGGTGCTGGTACCTACATCTACTGTCACGGTGGTAGAGGGGGTGAGGATCACTGATGTCACAGGAACTGTAATATATACATAAATTGTTAATGACACATCAGTATGGTACCTACAGTCACAGTGGAGGAGGGTTGATGGTCACCGATGTCAAAGGAACTGTAATATATACATATACTGTTCATGACACATCAGTGTGGTACCTACAGTCACAGTGTTGGAGGGGTGATAGCCTCTGATGTCACAGGAACTTTAAAATATACATATATTAATAATGACATATCGGTTTGGTACCTACATCTGCATTCACTGTGTTGGAGGAGGTG
>NW_018453406.1:0-395 GCF_002113885.1 Mizuhopecten yessoensis
ATCTTACACTCGTTTTTATTTCATATGAAATTTATTTCATAAATTTTCAGTTTCATAAATCCCATATGAAATGGAAACTCATGTAAGATCCTATATATATGATTTTTATCTCATTTTACAGTCAGAATTTGGTACCTTTGGTATTACATGTGTATTTTAGACGTTTATAACGAACCCCTGTGCCTATTGGAGTAAACCAATCAATTGTAAAAAAAGGATAGGCGGTTGGGTGTTGCAGTGGATAGCGCACTTGCCATTCACCAAGGCAGCGGGGTTTGATTCCCCGCTAGGTCGTGAAAGGTTGGGGTCACCTGCCTGACCGGGTACTCCGGTTTCCTCCCAAACTACGACCCCCCCACGCGCTAACATCCGGGCCAACAAGAGTGATTAATATA
>NW_018453407.1:0-395 GCF_002113885.1 Mizuhopecten yessoensis
ACTCATAGTCCTGACAAACTTAACTTAACGCTTTACTTAACTGTTCTTTTACTCAAATTGGTAGGGATGATTGACATCAATATCTCCACTTCAAATTTCAACAACAAAAATAAATACTTTAAGACTCAGGTGACCATTAAGGCCCATGGGCATCTTGTCTTTTGTAATATTGAACCATGTATTGATCATTGTATGAAGAGACCATCTAAAATACCTTTCAGAACACTGCAAATAAGTTAAGCTAAATCTCGTATCTTTCAGAATTACCGAGGTACAAGGGACCTTCTGGTCCACCCAACAGATATGGCATCCAGCCAGGGTATCGCTGGGATGGAGTCAATAGGTCAAATGGATTTGAAGCACAACTCTTTGCGAAAATGTCAGACAGGAAGGCA
>NW_018453408.1:0-395 GCF_002113885.1 Mizuhopecten yessoensis
ACAGTTTCCGGGAAGTGTTGGATGCAAGAATGAAAGAGCTTCTCTTTAGCGGACTTGGTACAAACGTTAAACAAGTCCAGCCATTGATGCCCGAGGACGAAGCACAGTTATGGAAAAGTGTTGTTTTGGGGGCGGTCACGGCCGAGTCGTTACAGTGCACCATGTTTTTCTATGCATGTACACTTTTTAGGCTTCGTGGACACGATGAACATCATGATCTTAAATGAGCAATTTAGTTGTCGATACTGCCAGCACGAGAAATATAAAGAGTTCATGGGAAGGGGATGCAAAACGTACATAGGAGGACTTAAGGACCGGGAAATGACCAACAAGAATATAAGGCATTACTCTCAAGAAGGTAAGTGATTTTATTCTTAAATTAAGGAGATAAGGTT
>NW_018453409.1:0-395 GCF_002113885.1 Mizuhopecten yessoensis
TTAGGGTAAAAACAACCGTTAAATAAAATGTCACCGTACAAACAAAATGTTAAAAGAGGACCGTCAAAAGCTCGTTACAGTTACCATTGTAGATACAGTTGTTGCCATTACCCTCAATACTGAACATTAAGCATGGAATAACAAGTGTAATTTTTAAGGACTTTGATATGTCTCAGCCTGGGAACAGAACCCACTACCTTACTCACCTGGGCGAACGCTCAACCATTTCGAAATGAGATTTGTTTTATAATAATAATAATAATTCGAGGTTCTAATATACCGCTTTATTACAGCCTAGTTTGTAAGTCGTCTCAAAGCTGTTCACATATTATTATGCGTGCTTATAGGGCCTATTGCAACCAGCCAATATATTTCTCAACTCCATGGGAGCATAC
>NW_018453410.1:0-395 GCF_002113885.1 Mizuhopecten yessoensis
GTATCAAGTCGGAAGAGGATATTTAGACGTCTTTACAAGCTCAAGTTTCCGATCGACGTTCAACGACAACAGACGTTACGCGCTATGTTAGTGACAAATTGTGTAATGTAAAATGACATTGTCTTGATCATATTTGACGTGTCTTTACTATTTATACGTTCTATCATATTTTGTGACACCGCTACAAACTCGATCTTTTCATAATTGTTGTGAAATAAGTTTAAAACTTCGGCCGGAATTATGAGATATATAGATCAGAGACATATAAATTAAAGCCAGTATATACGTCTCTGTATAGATGTAGGGGTAGGGACAGTGGTAGAATATCCAATAATTGCTCCTCTGTATACAATATGATGTTTGGAAGTTTGTGCTTCCCTAGCTCAACTTTTTGA
>NW_018453411.1:0-395 GCF_002113885.1 Mizuhopecten yessoensis
ATTGTTAGGTCCTTAGCAACATGCCAAACTTGAATTTTGCAAAATAAGGTCACTGTGATCTACTTTTCTTAAAATTGCCACTGGGCAATGAAAGTTGACGTCCGTGATGAGCAATATATGCCAAACATGAAAATTTGCAAAGTTACGTCATTGTGACCTACTTTCCAAAATAATATCCGTAGAACAATGAAAATTGACAACTTGGATGAACAATAGATGCTTATCTGGATTTTTGCAAAATTAGGTCACTGTGACCTACCTTTCGAATAGTTATCATAGGGCAATAAAAATTGACATCTATGATGAACAATAGATGGTTATCTCAAATTTTGCAAAATTAGGTCAATGTTACCTACTTTTCGACAAAATTTTCATAGGGCAATACAAGTTGACAT
>NW_018453412.1:0-395 GCF_002113885.1 Mizuhopecten yessoensis
AGTGAATGTCACAGTGAGCTGAATGTATCGCTATTTTGAAAATGCAATAAAATAAAATTGAGATAAGCATTGTCTGTTTTAATTGTTTACAGTAACTATGATTGTTCGGCATCATTGACTATGCTATACGGGAATGCGTGATCCTTAGTCGTATCATCTTTGACTCTGTCATCCTTGGCTATGTCATATTTGACGGTGTCATCCTTTTGTCATTTTTTATTGTATCATCTTTGCTTGTGTCATCCTTTATCGTCCTTGATCCTTGATACATTCCTTGCTTTTATCATCATGGATAGTTTCAGCCTTGATTGTGTCATCATTGATTGTGTTATTCTAGAATGTGTCAGTATTGATTGTGGTATCCTTGATTGTGTCATCCCTGAGTGTGGTATCCT
>NW_018453413.1:0-395 GCF_002113885.1 Mizuhopecten yessoensis
CCTGTGTAACTAGGTATATACATGTAACGGTGCTGGTTACCTGTGTAACTAGGTAGATACAACGATGTTGGTTACCTGTGTAACTAGGTATATTCATGTTACGGTGTTGGTTACCTGTGAAACTTGGTATATACAACAGTGTTGGTTACCTGTGTAACTAAGAATATACACGTAATGGTGCTGGTTACCTGTGAAACTAGGTATATCCAACGGCGTTGGTTACCTTTGTAACTAGGTATATACATGTAATGGTGTTGGTTACCTGTGTAACTAGGTATCTTCATGTTACGGTGTTGGTTTCCTGTGTTACTAGGTATATATATACATGTAACGGTGTTGGTTTCCTGTGAAACTATGTATATACATGTAACGGTGTTGTTTACCTGTGTAACTAA
>NW_018453414.1:0-395 GCF_002113885.1 Mizuhopecten yessoensis
TTTCTTGCCATGTTAAACTTAAAACAGTTTAAGTAGCTGAAACTTCACTAGTGTCATGTAGTTTTCGTTTGATTGTGCAACAGACTGGCACATAGGATTGGATGATACCAAAAATGGTTTAAGCTTCAGGTTTTTAATTGTTTTAAAACATCAGTCACTAATTAATAAGAGAAAAAAATCAACAAAACAGATACAATAGGCTTTATTTACATTACATCTTATGTATTTACCAAACAAAAACCAAACACAAAATGGTTAACTGGTAATTAAAATACAGAATTCTTTATCTGGACATAAAACCAATTGATATGGTTCAGGTTCTTCACAAAATTACCATTTTATTACATTTCGTGACTTAGGACGAGGTATGGGCAGAAAATCAATAAAAAAAAAAA
>NW_018453415.1:0-395 GCF_002113885.1 Mizuhopecten yessoensis
CCCGGTGCGAATACTCTCTGTTGCACTCCCTTTAGTGCAGTCTTTAAAAACTTTGGCAACTGCACGGTTCCTAGATCCCCAGGACCACATACTCGATAATTGTCAAAAATTATATTTCGTTGAAATTCTATATTCATGATCCTGGCTCCGGTTGAAAGTCTATTTCAATCATAGTTAAACTCGATGTAAATACTGCTTCTGGCACTCCCTGTACATGCAACCCATCAAAATTTGGGCTACAGCAACCGCTTTGGTAATTTTTCCTGTTTAATTTTGAATAACCAATAACTTTCTAACTTTACGTTTGACCCCGGGAAGTAAAACAAGAAAGTTATTCGTTATTCTAAATTACGAATAACGAATAACTGTTTTCGTTGCCTAAATGTGTAAAAAAA
>NW_018453416.1:0-395 GCF_002113885.1 Mizuhopecten yessoensis
TCTCATAGGTAATCTTAGCACATTAGTTCAGCAGGCTTTCGACCCGGTTAGCTCCGGTCAGTTATATTTCCAAAGTGATTTCATGGTGGTCATTAACTCTGTCCTACGATTAACTTCATCAACAGGTGGTCGGGAAAGGCATGAATAATTAATGAATTAACCAAGTCATCACCACTCGCATTTTGATGAACAAGAATATAACAAATGTGAAATAAAAAAGCAATATATTTCGTGCTTAACATATCTAACCCATCCAAACGTATGATACTCTCTATTTGACGTTTAGCTACCAGCGCTGATGTGTGGATACGGGGGACCAATACTTGCTACATACTTATAAGCTGATCCTCATTATTACAATTAAAGTGATGGTAACTGCAAACTACATGATCTTT
>NW_018453417.1:0-395 GCF_002113885.1 Mizuhopecten yessoensis
TCACAAACACAAAGAAGAAAGGAAAGAATTAAGAAAAGAGCTGAATGAAAACAAGATCAAAATTATATCAATTAATGAACTCCTTGCATCGAAAGAATCAGAAAGATTAATACATAAAATATTTGAGCAAAATCGACTATTTGAGCCGAGTATAGAGTCGTGGACCCGAGACTATTAGTCAAAGGGAAATAACTCTTACAAAAATATTTTCCTTCACAAGCATGAATTGCTTAAATACAGACTTTTTGATTTTAATATTTTTTTTATGAAAATCAACGAGTAAGAAAACGCCATTTTACTATACCTTCTCCATTTATGGATAATTTTACCAGATTCTTATATCTTTAAGAAGCTAAATAAATAAACTTGAAAACCAATAAGCAAAATTAATTTCC
>NW_018453418.1:0-395 GCF_002113885.1 Mizuhopecten yessoensis
CTGTTTGTCATAGTAAAACATGTCTTGAATCGTAAATACATATATAATACATGCATGTGATATTAAAAACATTGTGGGATTGTTAATACATATTAAATACCTGTTTGTATCTTTTATACGTGCAGCCATGCCTGTTTTCCAGAGTAAACGCACGAGTAATTAAAATCAATTCATTTATTGATTTTAGGCCATACAGCCCATCAGTATACAACACATAATTATACATGAGAGAACAGCACGGTGAACAGCTCAATGTGCAATGTAGAGAAGGAGTTATATAGATGATGTTCTTAGCTTATTGGCTTCGAAAATGAATTTACCAAGACGACATATTTCTTTTGTAAGACTTAGTACATTTTGTACATGTAGTTCTATATCTGATCAGAGTTTTTTTT
>NW_018453419.1:0-395 GCF_002113885.1 Mizuhopecten yessoensis
TCAATAGTAAAACGTCTGTTGAAAAACAAAATAATAAACAAACCATACAAGAAAAAGCAAGAATATGATATTTGATTTTCTGCAATTACCGAAAGGAAATACTTAATGCTAGAGAATATGTTACTTCCACATAGCATCTTATGATCGCGTGAGCTAGGAGACAAGTCTAAAATACTTTCTATTAGATAGCCGAGTTCCTCAAAGGAGTTACAGCCATGCTCTGATACCAAAAAGGATGCCGCATTGACGGCGGACATTTCAAAATGAAACAAATATATCTGTAAATGGTTAAATTGGTTTGGTCTTATTAATATCTTAGGTCATTTGAGACACCACTCCATTTGTGTTGTGTAAGCGTGCATGTGTATTGGAGGCACGGCATTTTGATGCACTTA
>NW_018453420.1:0-395 GCF_002113885.1 Mizuhopecten yessoensis
TCTCCTAACTCTATGTGTTCAGGAGAAGGCAAGTCATACGGGAAACCGTAAGGTGGGGTCCTCTACCCAGCCTCATCAGAGGGTGTTCTTTTCGGGGTTTCTTTTGGTGTGGCTTTTATTGTCCTTATCCACACCTCTGGTGAGGCTTGGGGTCTCTCCTCTGCTGTCTCTGCAGGAAGCACAGCCGATGCCTGGGATTGGTTTCTCTCCAGCACACCAGCTTCTCCTATACACATTGGTTTCTGTCATTCTTGGGTGAACATTTGAAAGCACCCCATGAACTCTACTGAGATGCTCTTTGGGTACTGAAATCCACATCCGTCATACGGGCAGGGTTTCCTCTCACCATGAGTATCCCTCAGAGGCTGTTGTAGGGATCTTTCCAAAGCGTAAAC
>NW_018453421.1:0-395 GCF_002113885.1 Mizuhopecten yessoensis
ATGTCCTTAAAGTCAGGTGTTAGTAAATTCAGGCTTCACTAATATGGTAAGCTACTAGTCGATGGCGTAGATGCGTCGTACAAACCGATTCCTAAATGTGTGGTTTTGTACGAGTTTGAGGCGCCGTTTCCATACGATACATGTCAAACATGTCTTACCGGTGACGAGGAATGGTTATCGTACTGGAACAGTGAAACCATATATCGAGTAGATTTGAAAAGCAAAGTCAATGAGAAGATAGAGTGTCAGGACAAAGTCCAATCGATCTCCGTATCTCCGACCACGGGGAGGGTGTGGTTGTGTGTGGAGAGTGACCGAAGTATCCGTGAAATCATGACGGGTGGTGACATTGTTACACGCTTTAACGTAGACAGCACACCAGGTTCTTTGTGTAT
>NW_018453422.1:0-395 GCF_002113885.1 Mizuhopecten yessoensis
TTTTTTTATTAATTCTAGAGGATATATTTCTCGAAATCTAATCTTTTACGTAAAATATTTCCATTAAATATCTATTATCAATATTGAAATAGCATTCTCTAAATCATAAATTCATGTAATTATGAATAAAACGCGAGGCAGAGTTTGTTCGCAAAGTTCATTATCTAGGAAAATAAAGCTATTCACAGGTTATATGTCCAATTAAATTTTTAACCTTAAAAGGGAATATGGAATATTTGTCCATTAATATATTGTACGTGTAAAAGACGTCTCTGTCGTAGAAAATGGCATATATTTCGATGCTTTCTGTGATACAACAGGACATTATTAATATACTGCAGAGTGTTATATCATAGTATTATTGTTACTCGTTAAATTAAAGCTTACTCGCATCA
>NW_018453423.1:0-395 GCF_002113885.1 Mizuhopecten yessoensis
AACGTTTAAAGACCGACTGGTCCATTTGCCAAGCTATTACTGAGTGAGCGATTTGTATTTTTTACCTGTACAACGATATGACGAAATATATATGTTCATGTCACTAGACCCGAGACGTTTCGCTTATCGATAGTGAGCGTATACATACTGCATCAGATAGGTTACAGGCAGGGTGTAGCGTGACCTGTTAATGCCGAATCGTTGTACTGTGAAGCGGTGGTTTTGCGTGTGGATCTTGTGAATGTGATGTTGTTCATTTTCTCTACGTCATTTTGATGTGTAAATTTCTTCCCAGTTTCAACTATATATGACTGCTGACAATTTTTGCATGGAGTTTCGTATACAACGCTTGTTTTGTCTAAAATGTCAGTCTTGTCTTTGGGGTGCACCAGTAA
>NW_018453424.1:0-395 GCF_002113885.1 Mizuhopecten yessoensis
GTATCAATATATTAGTATTTGTTAAACAGGGGAAGTAACTCTTACTTAAAAAACCCCATTGAATTAAGAAATGGTACAATTAAAGTGGCAATACTGTTTAGTAACCTTCCAATTATCCCCAGGCAATGAGGTTGTGGAGGGGATTTAGTATTCCATTCAAGGTTGAGGTCACTGTTATTATTTACTGATATTTTTGGCATCACTATAGCATATCTTCATAAAATTGAGCATTGGATTTTGAAAAAAAAATAAAAAAAAATATAGGTCAAGTCTTTGAATTTATTATAGTACTCCAAATGAGTTTGTGTTTATCAGAGGACCAAAAATTTACCATAACAATCACTTGTTCCACCGTCGCTTCATTTGAATCTGAACAAAAAATCGTTGCCTTTGAA
>NW_018453425.1:0-395 GCF_002113885.1 Mizuhopecten yessoensis
CTGGTAAGTACTGCAACATTATTCGACAAACTGTATATCTTCCCCTTGGCCCCTGACAAGAGATAATAAGTTTGGTGTCGTAAAGCAATTATTGGTGTAAGAAATATTGATTTGTTTGACTTCTGCAATAACTTACTTCTTAGTGTTGTGTGTGTTTAACATCCTCTTATCAGCTATGACCATTTAAGGACGTGCCAGGTTTTGGTGTTGGAGGAAAACCGGAGTACCTGCAGAGAAAAACACCAACCGGCGAGGAGTACCTGGAGACCGTCCCATGTAGGCAACGAACCCGCGACTCACTTGTTGAGGACTAGTGATCGTAAACGGTCAGACGTCTTAACCACTTGGCAAATTCGGGCTCCGTGTGCTCCCTTGCGTCGTATTTCTAATAATTT
>NW_018453426.1:0-395 GCF_002113885.1 Mizuhopecten yessoensis
CTGAATAAAAAAATCAACAAATCAAAACACAAAATTAATTTAGGTTGGTGTAAGAAATAGTCATGAAATTTTCAGCCCTGAATTAAAGTGAGAAAATTTGAGCAATTGGCATATCAACATCGACAACATCATTATCAAGCTGTATATGTACAGTTCACTGATTTTGGCTGAGCAATGCAAATACATATGTTCTAGACGTTCAAAGTCTTGCACTTCGCTGAGAAGGGTCACTCTGGTTTCAGATGAAAGATGAAGGGTATTTGGAACAATGACTCTCTTCTTCTATATCCAAACCAATATCCTCCCTAGACACTCCAAATGATTGAAGTTTTGCCTCAAGGTCTTGCAAAGAGTCTGGGTTCTGCATTTCCCTCACAGATGTGTGACCATCAGTG
>NW_018453427.1:0-395 GCF_002113885.1 Mizuhopecten yessoensis
CGCAACCCTTCGGTCACGAGCCCGGCGTCATACCACTAGACTACCTTGCCTCCACGAATAACGCGAATATTTTCGTAAATCTCAATTTTTACAGTAGTTGAATATTGAAATGTTAAATGACAATATTTATGGGGGAAAGCACAGAATAAAGATATCAGCAATAGCGTCAAAAGTAGAAAAGGATAGTTGCATTGTTAGATCCATTGGCGTAGAGAACTCAATATCTATCTCAAAGATGTTGTTTTCAATGTTGTATCTCCGCCCACGCCCTTAGTGCATTAGTGGCAATATTGGACTTCCAACATTAAGATAAGCTGTGACCACATGTTTAAGAAAAGATTGATGAACGTCAGCGATTGACTATCATTTAGACGGGTCGATGTAATGTTGGGCTC
>NW_018453428.1:0-395 GCF_002113885.1 Mizuhopecten yessoensis
AGTGTGATGATACATAATGTAGTGAGATGATACATGATGCAGTGTGATAATAAATGGTGCAGTTAGAGGATACATGATGTAGTGTGAGGATATATGATGTAGTGTGCTGATACATGATTTAGTGTGATGATACATGATGTAGTAAGATGAAACGTAAGGTAGTGTAAGGATACATGATTTAGTGTGAGGATACATGATGTAGTGAGATGATACATGATTTGTAAAATGTAACGTAAGGTAGTTTGATGATACAGTCGAATAAAACATAATATAGTAAGATGGTACCTGATGGAGTAATTAAGGGAAAATGTTTGTCTTTCTATACAAACAACGTACATATTAAACGTGTCGTATTGTTTCCAGGCCCACTGGTCCCTTTGTCAAGCTATGACTGA
>NW_018453429.1:0-395 GCF_002113885.1 Mizuhopecten yessoensis
CTGTGTGTGATGTGTGGATGGCTTTATATACATGGTTCTGGTCAGTAACACTTCGCCTACTAATGTATTTCTGTAAGTACACGTGTTCATCGGCTCTGACGTAACCTAAAGCTATATACTCCAGCGTAATTTGTGTACAGTTAAGTGAACTGGACATCAATCCCGGACAAACGAATCTTAAATTCAAGATAAACATCTTAGCTATAGCGGTTGTACGGTCAGTTAGATATTAAAACCTTCCCAGGCAAAATCCACTCGACCAGAAACCAATGGTGTTTATTATGACAAAATCTTTGTAATTCAAGAGAGAAAAGTTTTGAGCGTGAAAGTCGATGACGAATTTAATTATTTATCAAATATTTAAGTAACTACTTCAATCTTTCTTTCGGCTCGAG
>NW_018453430.1:0-395 GCF_002113885.1 Mizuhopecten yessoensis
GTCATATCTCATGGGGCCCCATCTAACAAAACAAGAACAAGCTTATGAGAAATAACGGAGCTACATAATATGTATGTAGCGATCAAACATTTTTAGCCCCGTTATTTTTCGTTATTTCAGGGTTAACCGGTCGACATTACAAAGATGTTCGTTATGTCGCCCCGAAATCCTCATCCAAGTAATACACTCCATACTCACCAGGATATAAAGGATAGCTTGGATAATAAAAATCAGTGGCCTGCTCACTGAACACTTTTACATATTTTTGTCAATTGATTTTCAGATAGCTACCTAATACTTCTAACATCCAGAATGTGGAAGTATTTCTTGTTAGTTTATGTCTAATACTTACATAAAGTATAAAGTTATTAAGCTGTTAATTAGTATATGCTAAA
>NW_018453431.1:0-395 GCF_002113885.1 Mizuhopecten yessoensis
TGCGAAAACGTCTTATCATAGATATCACACTGATATGGTTTCACACTTACATCACTGAAGTCTTGATCAGAAACATCACACTTTCTTGAGTTCGGTTTCCTACTTGAATATAGTCCGATATGTACCTTAAGGTGATCAGAGTCGAAGAACTTTTCATCACGAGTTTCCAGGTTTTGTTTCCTTCTTGAATTTTTCACTTTGTTGGATATCTCTCCGAGTTTTGTGTTTGGTTTTTCATCTTTATGTTTTTTGACATGTTTTAGAAGATAATATTTCCCCGAATATTCTTTACTACAGATACCACATTTAAATAGTTTCACTCTTGTATGTGTTTTGCTGTGTGTAATTAGATTACATTTCAGCGAAAACAACTTACCACAGATTTTACACTGATG
>NW_018453432.1:0-395 GCF_002113885.1 Mizuhopecten yessoensis
GATCTATTACAACATGTACCCCTCGTCTGGGATCTATTACAACATATACCCCTCGACTGTGCTTTAATATAATATATAACCCCTCGAATGCGATTTATTACAGTAAAGCAAACCTCGACTGGGAGTAGTTACACATGTACCCCTCGTCTGGGATTTATTACAATGTGTCACCCCTACAATGCGATTTATTACAACATGTGTTCCTCGACTGGGAATTATTATAATATAATTATCATACCTCGACTGGGATTAATTACACATGTACCCCTCGACTGGAATATATTACAATATGTCACCCCTACAATGGGATTTATTACAACATGTGTTCCTCGACTGGGAATTATTATAAAATATCACCCCTCGACTGGGATTTATTACACATGTATCCCTTGACT
>NW_018453433.1:0-395 GCF_002113885.1 Mizuhopecten yessoensis
ACATTTTGAAACACATTAACTTAAGATAAACTAACGTGCTAACATACGGGCCACCAAGAGTGATCAATAAATAAAATAAGTTATTCATAATTTTTATAAAATAAATAAAATTTACATATTGAAATTTAACTAGATATTTCTTTTTATGAATAGAATAGAAAATATTTGAATCTTTCGACAGAAACGCAACTTCCTGGTAAGCTTAATGAGTGTCACAATAATAAAATAAACAAGCACACAGGGATTGCATCAACCCTTCGTCAGATTTATAACACTTCAATACAAAGCACTTATGCCATTAATAATATATTGTTTTCTGACATCAACTTCAATGCAAATAGTTAGTCATCAGTGTTTAACTTATCAACTTTTGTCGAGAGCATTTGGAGACGTGA
>NW_018453434.1:0-395 GCF_002113885.1 Mizuhopecten yessoensis
TTGAGTATTTAGCAGGATAAATAATATTTTTATTAAAGGGTCAGAACTCCCACTAAAATAACTGAATGCAAACATCCCTATGGGCATAACTCCACCAAAAGGAGAATCCCAAATTAAAAAGGCTGTTGCACAAGTTTTTTATGCATATTTAACATGAGAAATTATCAGAAAAAGTGTCTACCTTCTTTCTGTGTCTGCATTACAAGGTTCTGTTGAAGTTGTCACCTCACCAATTTGACCTTCACTGAAAGAAGGAAAACTTTATTTAACATGTATGCTTGTTAAGTTGTATATACAATGTACCTTTAATGTCTATGTCATGTGTAAGTTTTTGTTTGACGATATATATCAATATGAGAAAATACATTTTCTTATAAATGATCTGACAGGAATCG
>NW_018453435.1:0-395 GCF_002113885.1 Mizuhopecten yessoensis
TTCCGTTTTGAATGTCTTCTCACAGAGCTCACATTTCCCAGCAGATTCTGATCGATTGTGAATTTTCATATGCTTCCATAAATCAGAACGGAATGAAAAACAGCGACTACATACGCTACATTTGATTGACTTGTCATGGACTCTTTTGTGATTCTTTAGACCTTCTTGTGAAAGGTATTTCTTACCACAAACCTCACAAGCAAACTTCTTGATTGCTAAGGCATTTCTCGAATGAAATTGCATATGCAGTTTTATTCCTTCAACTCCAGAATAATATTTTCCACACACTTCACATTGGAATTTTTTTTCGTGCTCAGCTTTGTGACGTTTCAGTTTCTGTTTTATAAATTCTTTGCCGCAAACATCACATGATTGTGTTGTATGTACATAATCAA
>NW_018453436.1:0-395 GCF_002113885.1 Mizuhopecten yessoensis
TATACTGGTATACATATGAGTGATATGTACTGGTATACATATGTGTAATATGTACTGGTATACATACATGTAATATGTACTGGTATACATATGGGTGATATGTACTGGTATACATATGGGTGATATGTACTGGTATACATATTTGTGATATGTACTGGTATACATGTGTGATATGTATACATATGTGTGATATGTACTGGTATACATATGTGTAATATGTGCTGGTATACATATGTGTAATATGTACTGGTATATATGTGTGATATGTACTGGTATACATATGTGTAATATGTACTGGTATTCATATGTGTGATATGTACTGGTATACACATGTAATATGTACTAGTATTCATATGGGTGATATGTACTGGTGTACATATGGGTGATATGTACTG
>NW_018453437.1:0-395 GCF_002113885.1 Mizuhopecten yessoensis
AGGGAGGTTTTAGACAGATGTTGTTAACGTGATTAAGATCAAACATTAACGACTCTGTTAATTCGTATTTTACAGATTTGTAGGCAATTGTTAATTTCTTGACTTTAATGCTTATCGGTATGTTGGCACTAAGTACATCAACGTAAACATTAATGATGTTGTTAATGACGTCACACAAAACAGCTAATTACAGTCTGAATTGCTTAGAATGCAAGCTCATGTAGCTAGGTTTACGAGGCTACGACACAAATAGCGACATTGACACAAGTTTTAAAGTATTTGATTTCACTAATTTGAATACATGAATGCTTTTTGTTGTCTTTTGATTGATAAAAGTAGTTCAGTGAAACTAACTACAGTCGAACCTCGTTATCTCGAAGTCGACGGGATCGTTG
>NW_018453438.1:0-395 GCF_002113885.1 Mizuhopecten yessoensis
TTTTGCTATAATTAACGGAACTTCATATCCAGTGCTTCCATTAACAAGTAGTATAACTGGAATATGTTCAGATTTGACGGAATTAACAAATATGTATCAATTTTTCATGAAATAGAGCTTTCACTAACATCATGAAATGGTTGACTTTGCACTTAACCGTCAATGTAACATATCTTAAGATAAAAAAGTATAGAAGAAAATCGAAAAATGCATGTTTACAGTGGTTCATTAACAGAATTTCTTTTTCAACCTTTAGGGTATTAATGTTACCCATTGACACAATTTTTAAGGCAATTTAAAAGCGATATTTTTAAGATCATTTGAACAAATATCCAAACCATTAACACTTATAACATATAAGAGCCCTGTGGATTCTGAACACATTATCAGATACA
>NW_018453439.1:0-395 GCF_002113885.1 Mizuhopecten yessoensis
TAAAGAAGTATCATGATATGATTGCATAACCTATATGTGTATTTCAATCGGTAGTCAAAGACACGGCAATTTTGTTTCGACATATAAAAATATAAAATGAATTTTAAAAAATAATAGAATTTTTTACTTTTATCAACTCAAAATCCCTTTTAAAATTGGTGCATATGTTTGATTTTTTTAGTTATTGAATTTAGTCCATGATATTTCAACTAAAACACTGCATATATAAAAAGCATCACTACAGCAGCGTAGCCCTCACTATACCTGGACGAGTTTTCACTGTTAGGGTTAGTAACTGTGTCGGCACAATTTTCGTGACTGTTAGTTGACATGGTAACGGGTTGCTGTGGTGTAGGGTTTCCTTGCATAAGTAGGTTTTGAGTATTAGTATTTGA
>NW_018453440.1:0-395 GCF_002113885.1 Mizuhopecten yessoensis
TTATCAGACATAAAAAGTAAGATCATGTTGGATCGCTACTTTAAAAATAGCAACAAACAACATGTTGGACGCACATCAGAAAAGCAACAAAACAAGAGACATTCTATTCCTACTTGATATAAAACATTTAACCTCGGGCGAGTTGGATCTGGAAAACCATTTACCTGCATCGGTTACCGCCAATGGTATGACACACTGCATTCAAACATTTATTGGTGGACGAATAATGTTCTCATGGAATTTTCTTGTTTTGTGGAGACGAAAGTTACCGGAACAACACCCACCCACTGACAGGCAATAACACAACAAATATCTCAATCGCAAGGAACTTCCTTGTTACCAAGAGGGATGTATGTAACTCCAATACCGGAACTACGGGGTTATAGCTCCACTCG
>NW_018453441.1:0-395 GCF_002113885.1 Mizuhopecten yessoensis
AATGTTGCTGTCACTTCCATGACAGGCATGGCAAGCCTGCAGTTGGAGCATGGGGCCACAACTATTCATCACTGGGCAGGAATATTAGACTGTCGCCACACCCATGATGAATTGATGACACTGTTTGATAGTGATGACAGATTCCAGGCAGCAAAGACCAGAATCCTGAAAGCCAATACCCTTGTCATTGATGAAATTGGTATGATGTCGAAGACTGTGTTTGAGATGGTGGAGTTTGTGTGTCGTTATGTTCGGGGAAATACATCAGTATTTGGGTGATTGCAGGTAATTATAAAAAACATTGTGTGGTCTGAACACAAATTCTTCATACTTGTTACTGTCTCTTCACAAGTCAGTTTCTCTGCGTCAGTTCAGTTGTGTCACAGAGAGAAGGT
>NW_018453442.1:0-395 GCF_002113885.1 Mizuhopecten yessoensis
GATATTCAATTCAATCTGCATTTAAATACAAGGGGAAAGAGGGAAGTTGATAACGAACAAACAACATTGAGTCATACTTCTTTAGAATGTTTGAAGGTATGGGTCTCTGACACAATTCTCTAGCAGAAACAAATAAAACAAAACTGTCAGGTCAGCGCGTACGGTTTGTGTGAGCAAGATGACCAGATCTAGAGTATCTGCCGTCATAATACCAACGTCATCAGTTGTTCAGAAGAGAGGCGTGTAGTAATATCCTTACGCTGGTGGCAATGTTTGTTTCTGTAAAAAAAAGGAATATTTTATGAGCAATGATCATACCAGCACAATCAACGAATGGAACTTAGAGAATTAATCATACGAAAACTGTTTTCGGAGGTAAACGGAGCTTGTACTAA
>NW_018453443.1:0-395 GCF_002113885.1 Mizuhopecten yessoensis
ATCGACTATTAGAATTGTTATGTTTAGAGTATGTGTCACAGTTTCATTCATAGGTATTAATGAAAGCATCAATATATTCATCAATATTAACATACTCTATAATTTTCAAATTGTTTTCCTTGTATAAAAACCAGCATCTGCTGGAGGTAAATAATACATTCAAAAGACGTAATTTGTTATTACTTGATTAAAATCATTTCATTTCTGTTTCAGAATCAATATGCATTTGTGACTCTGTACCTTTTGGAGAAAATTTACCCAGATCCACCCCTCTACCATTCGAAAGGCATTTGCATGATGGTAGAAGCAATGCTATGTTTGGAGGTAATAGAAAGAAAATGTCAAGAAGATCTAAAGTTTCATCTAAAGGTACTGCTTAGTAGGAGATGGGATGT
>NW_018453444.1:0-395 GCF_002113885.1 Mizuhopecten yessoensis
ATGTAGAAATGTATCTTACTGTAATGTAGTAATGTATCTTACTGTTATGTAGAAATGTATCTTTCTGTAATGCAGAAATGTATCTTACTGTAATGTAGAATTGATCCTACTGTAATGTAGTGGTGTATCTAATTGTATTGTAGTAATATATCCTATACTGAAATGTAGAAATGTATTTTACTGTAGTAATGTATCTTACTGTAATGTAGAATTGATCTCCCTGTAATGTAGAATTGATCTTACTGTTATGTAGTAATGTATCCTACTGTAATGTAGAAATGTATCTTACTGTAATGTAGTGATGTATCTTACTGTAATGTAGTAATGTATCCTATTGTAATGTAGTAATTTATCTTACTGTAATGTAGTAATATATCTTACTGTAATGTAGTAAT
>NW_018453445.1:0-395 GCF_002113885.1 Mizuhopecten yessoensis
ATGTAGCTCGTTAGTTTTGGCCTGTTTCTGAGCATTGATTCTGAAACATAAATTTCATAAATCTTGTTCGTCATAACATCATTTTTAGGAACACTTAACAAAACATACAAAATGTATTAATAGCAAAATTTTAGATGAATTTGATGGAGCATGTGTGTGCTATTTAAAAAATATATAAATACGTGTCAAAACTGCCACATCACATGTCTCATAGTTTTGAGTAACTTAGCTATAGTCATCCCTTGGTATTTACAGCAGACTTTGCATTATTAATTCATTGATTTCGAAAAATCTAAGTGTGACTCTAGGGGTATGGGTTAATCATCACTGGTTGACTATATGTTTAACCATCACCTTTGGGTGTTGATGGTTGGCCTGATAATTGATAAAAGGGG
>NW_018453446.1:0-395 GCF_002113885.1 Mizuhopecten yessoensis
AATCAACAAAGAAATGATCTATATATGAAATGCCGAAAGATCCAAGCACATCATTCCGCCCTGTCACATTATACTGAAAACGGATGAACTAGTTGTTGCAATTTCCCTAAATGCTGAACACGTAAAGCAGCGAAAAGCAACTACCAATTTTTAGCTCACCTTGCAGTCTTGCTTGAAGAAGGATACAGTCGTTTTCGAAAGCACGCAAAATACGTTTTCAATTAGTGATTTTGTTCAAGTTTATATAACATTTTGTCTATAAATGCAAATTAAAAGCAGTCCAATGCTAAACACGCCTTTACAAACAGATAACAAACAACTGATAATAAAGTTGACACATTTTTTAAAACATGACGATGCCTTCCTGCTGTCTCTGACCTCCATTGGGCGCTAGC
>NW_018453447.1:0-395 GCF_002113885.1 Mizuhopecten yessoensis
TGATAAAATCCAGCAAAATGCTATCATCCGATAGCTATATGTAGTTAGGCATCTCAATTTTTATAAATTCTCATCATTGTCATAATTGTTGTGAGATTTATGAAGTTAATGTATGATACTTTTTATATTTTACACATTGAGGTAGAATTGCCAAAAGGACATCATAGCCTTTTTCCAACATGTTGAACACAATTTTGGTCGCTAATGTAAAATATGACCTCATCATCATCACCCATTAGAAAAAGATAACTAACTACCATAAATCAAAATTTTAAACGACAATTTGTTTTGTTATTTTCGTCCTAAGAAAGTCGGAACTTACGGTTTTTTCTTTTATTTACTTTTTATTGAGCGTATACTTGATTGATATTTTTCGTTTTATTTTCGTTAAGATA
>NW_018453448.1:0-395 GCF_002113885.1 Mizuhopecten yessoensis
AAAGTAAGTGTGATGCTTTTGAGTCATACAGATATATCCAATCTGTCACACCTTATCTAAATATCAAATTTCAAGATATGGATACGAAATAAAATAAAGGATACGTGCTACCTGAAGATAATATCAAGTTATAAATTACTACAACCGTAATATGTGTTACAATGAAGATTTTGCCATGCTATTTGAATTTGTGCGATATTAGTCTTAAACTGCTTCACCGTTATAGCAAATTATTTACATTTTTTAGTAACTAGCACAGATCAGATGTGGGTAAATTTTGCTAATTTTGATTTCAACCATTGTATTTATTTTTCAACGTACAGGAGGAAAAAAACCTTTTTCATCATATGTTATAATACATCAATATTTTATAGAAATAATTGATTTGTTTTCTC
>NW_018453449.1:0-395 GCF_002113885.1 Mizuhopecten yessoensis
CTCCGTAATACAGGTTAAATTTCTGTACTTGGATTGTCTATACCCTCGTCCAGTACACTGACAATTCTGCTATAGAGACGGGATCTAAATCCACTTCCTGTACGGAATCATGTGATGGATCTATTTCAGAATAATTAACCATTTCCAGAACAGAATCCTGTCTCTCTGGTTCTAGTGTACCTGGCTCAACAATTGATACAGTTGTTGGTATAGTGTTTGTTGTTTTGTTTTGCTCACGGTTTCACAACTGTCTAGTAGAGCGCCTTGTCACAATAGGAAGGAGCACATAATCTGATCCTGAATCAGAATCCTTAGATGAGGAAGTTGGTTCTGAATCTATTCGTTCAGAGGGAATTTACTTTCTGGGTTGTCTAACCTTGCGGTTATCTTCCTTA
>NW_018453450.1:0-395 GCF_002113885.1 Mizuhopecten yessoensis
TGAAGAAGCCTGGAATGGACAAGGAGGAGTTGAAAAACTACTGCCAAGCATCAAATCTGCCTTTTCTGTCTAAGATCTTGGAGAACCTTGTGTCTCCGCGTTTAGAGGTTCATCTCCATGCAAACAGTCTCCATGACAACGTGTACATAATGATATAGCTTCTGCATTGGATAACAGCGAAAATATTGCCTGTACTCCAAACCAACCGGAGAGATTTGTCGTCGCCTTAGCCTTCGCTTTTATTGCTATGCTGATGGCACACACATGTACAGGGTCCTTAAACCGGAGGACAGTTGGGATACAATTTCAGAAAATCTTGCAGCTTGTCTGACCGATAGCATTGCCTGGATGAACTACAACCTGCTGAAGCTAAATTCAGAAAAGACGGAACTAAC
>NW_018453451.1:0-395 GCF_002113885.1 Mizuhopecten yessoensis
TTGGCTTCCAGAGAATGGTCATACTGTTTCCAAAATGTAGCCACCAGGTAGAGTTATGCTCATGAATTTAAGATACGTACGCTCCAAGCTTTGCAGTAGTCAGGGTCATCCAAGAGATACAAATTGAGAATGAAGGCTGATTGATTCTTTGATACGATGTACGACCCTTCTAAAAGGTCATCACCTATATCAGATGACCTACTTCATAATTAAACATTCGACGACTCTCTTCCTCATAGTATAACATGTGAACACGGATTAAGGTCATTGCTAATAAGAAGAAATGAGAATACATGTGATGAATTCAGAACACCACAATTTGTGTGTGAAAATTAAGTAATGGCTGGCAGGTTTTTGCAGAATTGTGGATTTGCTTCCCTTCGAATTAAAATTGT
>NW_018453452.1:0-395 GCF_002113885.1 Mizuhopecten yessoensis
TGTTAGGGCAGACTGCCAGCAATCACTCTTTAACTGTTCTCTGTCAATTGTTCTATTGTTATTGGTTCATGTTCACTTATTTTCAGTTTTTCAAAATAGGCCTTGAACTGTGATTTACACTTATCATTTTTCAATTCAACCTGATTGCAGAATTGAAAATTTATGTTGTGAAGAAGAGGTAATGGCACTGCATGTGTTCTCTTTGGTTGTGTCTTTAACAAAATTAGTCAACCAGCCTGCCTTGGATTTCTTACTGATAGGTTTATCACGAAAACGTTCCACATTCACTGTTGACTTCTGTACATCAAATACTTTGATGCATTTATATAACTATTTGCGGATGCTTCAAGATCAAAAGAGTGTTTTCTGAACAATACATTATCTGGTTGTTTTGG
>NW_018453453.1:0-395 GCF_002113885.1 Mizuhopecten yessoensis
AGGGGCTTTGTTTAAATTATATATTTCAGTACCCTAGGGCCATCCGTTCTTATTTGGGGAGCAGGTACAGTTTACTATAATTTTTGGGGGTATATTTTGTTCATTTTCAATAGAAAATTATTCTTAATTGGTGAGAATCATCCTTGGAGGGAGATGGTATCAAATTGTAAAATGGGGATTTCTACCCCAACCCCGAGGGCGGGGGACCAAAGGGAAAATTAACCAATATTTCAAAAATCTTCTTATTCAAACTCAGATATAGTACAATTGAATTCTGTGCATTGATACAAATTATGTCAAGGGCTTTATCTATTTTTCAATTTTATTACCCCCGGGCCATACATTCTCCTTTGGGGAGGGGGTAAAGTTGACTTTAGTTTATATAGGGAAATAAT
>NW_018453454.1:0-395 GCF_002113885.1 Mizuhopecten yessoensis
ACTCATACGTAAGTACTAGTCCCACCATGAGTCTTGAAATGTATTCGCTGCGTCCAACCATTACAGGGCGACCATGAACAGATTTCTATAAAAGAAGTCTCCAACAGTCCTTTTAATTAACAAGTGTAAGGAAGATATGTCGACCGTAGTTATGTTGTAAATATCTGGTGTGCTAAGTTGTAGGTTATCTCATGCGGGGTTTAAATATTTTCCATCAATATTTTAAAATGCATTTGCAGCGTTTTTTGTCATGTATATACATGGTAGCTAAACCATTTCATGCTGCGAATCAATTACCGGTGAGGTTTTTCATGATAGTAGTGCTCCAATCTGAGCTACAACGTCCCGCCAAAGCATAATTCGGTGGCACTCAATACCAGCCAATATTCGGATTT
>NW_018453455.1:0-395 GCF_002113885.1 Mizuhopecten yessoensis
TCAGTACCCTGACATCTTCTTTTGCATCATGGGCTTGATAGGTGCTGTTGGTGTGCTTACTGACTAGATTTTCTTGCTTATAATTTCCAACATCTGACTTTTTGAAGACTCTTTTAGAAATTTCCAGAGTGTCTACAAAACCATAAGCATGAGATAAAAACTCTGTAAAAAGATTAAACGCTGCCAATCTGTTGCAAATAATTGGAATATCAAAGCTACATGCATTGTGTCCTACAAGAACTGGCTGGGGAAATTTCTTCAGGTATTCAATAAAGTCTAAAAGTGCTTCTTGTCATGTTTTGGACCTTACTTGTATACATCTATGGAACATAGTATTAGTCCCCCTATTCTACTGTATCCCATTCACAATGGAAGCCTGGTCAGAAATATTGCAA
>NW_018453456.1:0-395 GCF_002113885.1 Mizuhopecten yessoensis
AGTATCAGTATATACGGAGTGAAACTGTATATGCATGTATAATTATGTTCAGTATAAAGGAATGTTATCAGAAGCTTCTTATCATCTGACATAGAGAGAATGTATAGTAAAAATCCCTGTCGAATCATGACAGGAAAGTGTTAAATATTGAATTACAACGCAACAGTTCAGGTGTATACCTAGTGGCATTTAATTTCAAATACGAATGAAAGAAATCAACGGTTAATGCAGATTTTGATTTTCTCCTCTAACTTCTATAAGTTATTTAGTAGATGACATATTGATAAAAACGTATTATATTTACTCCGGCTTGAACTTCACAACAGCAACACTATTATAAATATCTAATAAATTAATCTATAAGAAAATAATTTCAATAACAATACAACAATCAA
>NW_018453457.1:0-396 GCF_002113885.1 Mizuhopecten yessoensis
TTCAGCTCTAATAAGTTCCTGTTGTTATTTATTTCTATTAATGACCTTGTTATGGTAAATCCTCAGCTCTTTAGTTCCCGTTGTTGTTTATTTATTTTAATGGCTTTGGTATGGTTAATCCTCAGCTCTAATAAGTTCCTGTTGTTATTTATTTCTATCAATGACAGTGTTAATGTAAATCCTCAGCACTTTAGTTTCTGATGTTGTCTATTTCCTATGTAATGACATGTGTAACTACAACAGGTGTGTATTGCGTTAATCGTTTTTCGAAGCAGGAAGTGATAGAGATAATCTTATTGACAATCCGTAGCTCCGGGTTTTTTTTCAACGGTTGTCTACACCAGACCTACGTGATTTAAAGTCTACTATCTGAAACATTCTTTATGATATGGGTCA
>NW_018453458.1:0-396 GCF_002113885.1 Mizuhopecten yessoensis
ACCTAATATCCTGGTTTCAACATGTGAAAATAGTCAAACTGTTTTTTTTGTCTTTTTTTTTTTTGTATTTGTTTGCTTCTCAACTACAATGCATACAATATTATTCTATGTATCTTATTTCAAACTTACAAAGAAGTAATTGTTTTTCTTCATCGGTACCCAAATCGATGTAATAATATAAGAATGTTAAAAAAATGTCAAGACAAACAAAAAACTTGTGTGAAAAAAAATGTGAGACTGAAATATGATGTGTTATGTTAAATGAACTGTTGAAAAAATTCAAAAAAAATAATAAAATAAAATAAAATAATAATAGTCCTCAAAGAGACTTGTTTGAAAACTATTTTTTCATGTTTTGTTTGTTTGTTTGTTTGTTTGATTTTGTTTAACGTCCTA
>NW_018453459.1:0-396 GCF_002113885.1 Mizuhopecten yessoensis
CTTGTTAGGTCTGTAGTACTACATGTAAGGTATGTAGTGTTACTTAATAGGTCTGTAATGTAACTTGTTAGGTCTGTAGTGTTACTTGTAAGGTCTGTAGTGTTACTTGTTAGGTCCGTAGTGTAACTTATTGATTGTTAGGTCTGTAGTGTTACTTGTTAGGTCTGTAGTGTTACATATTAGGTCTGTAGTGTAACTTGTTAGGTCAGTAGTGTTACTTGTAAGGTCTGTAGTGTTACTTGTTAGGTCTGTAGTACTACAGACCTAACAAGTTACACTACAGACCTAACAAGTAACACTACATGTTAGGTCAGTAGTGTTACTTGTTAGGTCCGTAGTGTAACTTATTAATTGTTAGGTCTGTAGTGTTACTTGTTAGGTCTGTAGTGTAACTTG
>NW_018453460.1:0-396 GCF_002113885.1 Mizuhopecten yessoensis
TTGCTGATGTTACTAGTATTACTAATGTCACAAGTATTACTGATGCTAGTAGTATTGCTGATGTTACTAGTATTACTGATGTTACTAGTATTACTGATGTAACTTGTAACACTGATGTTACTAGCATTTGTGATGTTACTAGCATTGCTAATGTTACTAGTATTACTAATGTAACTTGTAATACTGATGTAACTAGCATTGATAGTGTTACTAGTATTACTAATGTCACAAGTATTATTGATGTAACTTGTAATACTGATGTTACTAGTATTACTGATGAAACTTGTAATACTGATGTAACTAGCATTGCTAGTGTTACTAGTATTACTAATGTTTCTTGTAATACTGATCTTACTAGTATAACTGATGTAAATTGTAATATTGATGTTACTAGCA
>NW_018453461.1:0-396 GCF_002113885.1 Mizuhopecten yessoensis
ATATATTTTGTGATCAATAAAATATTTGTAGGGTTTATTGTATTACATGTAGTAATGCTTCATTTTCATTTTCTTATTGTTGTTATTGATCAGAATAATGCCACACACCAAAAAAATGGAAAAAAAAGTCTATCGGAATTCTTAGTCACCACTATGTATAGTTGCACAACCATTATGTGAAAGTTACAACAAATTCCATTTGTTAATTGCGAAAGGGTGGAGCCTCCTTAAATACACTGACTATTTCTTTGAACAGATTACACAGGCCAACCCTCTCAGGATTTAGAACACAGTGGCTAATTACTCTGATGTGAAATTTCTATAATGCTCGGGAACAACCATGTTTAAAACTTTTTAGGATAATGTTTGATCAATTGTTTAATTCATTTTTTGAAT
>NW_018453462.1:0-396 GCF_002113885.1 Mizuhopecten yessoensis
GTATTGCCTTCCTATATACAATCCTGAAAATATTGATGATATACCTGATTTAGATTTACAGTTTGTTATAAATGATCAGTTATTTTTAGAAACACTATCAATGGAAATTAGAGGTAAGTCAATTTCATATTATTCCTATAAAAAGAAACAGTGTTGTGCAAGGGAAAAGACCTTAATAGATCAAATACAGGAACTGGAAAATGAGAAGAAAAAAAGGAATTGGGAAATATTAAAATCTATTGATAATTGATAATGAATTTTTAGAAGATTTTGATGTTCCACGATTAAATGTTGAAGAAGCAGCCAGTTAGGAAGGTATTATTACACTTAAAAGAAGCTTCTGAAACACTTAAGAATATGAAAAGTAATAAGAGCCCAGGCTCAGATGGATTCACA
>NW_018453463.1:0-396 GCF_002113885.1 Mizuhopecten yessoensis
ATCTGCTACAAAGGACACCTACAAATACTCATTCTTCCCACACACCGTAACATAATGGAATCTCCTTCCCTTAGCAGCAGTCCAATGCACAACACTAGAGGACTTCAAGGCACACTTACCCTACACAGCCCTTGAAGCCCTCATCACACACTCGTACATACACCAGATTTTAACTTTTTATCTATATCTTGCACAAAAAAATCACAAAGAAAACACAAAAAAAAACCACCCCTAATCACTATAAATAACCCCCTTCGGGCCTCTACAATAGGACCCCCCGATGGCATAATCATCAAACTGATGGAGCCCTCGTATCAAGAAGAAGAAGAAGAAGAAGCTAATCTTAAAACCTTTTTTTTAAACCTTTTCCCATTATGCCTGTATTTGAAAAATCAA
>NW_018453464.1:0-396 GCF_002113885.1 Mizuhopecten yessoensis
CAACATCCATAGGGTTCTTTTTTCCCGGACCGGGTCAGTTACAACTTCAATTTCTCTCTTTTATCCGGACTGAGTTAGATACAACATCAATTACTCTCTCTTACCCGGACTGAGTGAGATACAACTTCAAAAGCTCTCATTTACCCGAACTGGGTCTGATGCAACATCAATTACTCTCTTTTACCCGGTCTGGGTTGGTTACAACATCCATAGGGTTCTTTTTTCCCGGACCGGGTCAGTTACAACTTCAATTTCTCTCTTTTATCCGGAATAAGTTAGAAATAACATCATAACTCTATTTTACTTGGACTGGGTTAGATACAACATCAATTACTCTCTTATACCCGGACAGAGTTAGATACAACATTAATTACTCTCTTTTACACGGAATGGGTT
>NW_018453465.1:0-396 GCF_002113885.1 Mizuhopecten yessoensis
ACCCATTGTTGTTATGACCTCATAAATGTTGAAAAAATAAAAACCATTCCTTAACAGAAACAGTGTCGCACGTTATGGCGTTCCTTAAAAAACAGTGTCGCACTTTATGGCGTTCCTCCAGAAACAGTGTCGCACGTTATTGCGTTCCTCCAGAAACAGTCTCGCGCGTTATGTCGTTTCTTCAAAAACAGTGTCGCGCGTTATGTCGTTTCTTCAAAAACAATGTCGCACGTTATTGCGTTCCTCCAGAAACAGTGTCGCGCGTTATGTCGTTATTTCAGAAACAGTGTCGCACTTTATGGCGTTCTTTCAGAAACAGTGTCGCACGTTATTGCGTTNTATTAAGGCGTCCCTTAAAAAACAGTGTCGCACGTTATGGCGTTCCTCCAGAAACAG
>NW_018453466.1:0-396 GCF_002113885.1 Mizuhopecten yessoensis
CTGATTGACCTGAAAAATAACAATACTTTGTCAGGACCATGAGTCAATCATTCCCACCAACTTTCAGTTCAATCGGCCAAGCAGAACTTGACTTTAAGTTTGAAATAGTTTTTCAAAATGGCGGCCGTGACGGCCATATTGGATTTCTGATTGACCTGAAATATAACAATACTTTGTCAGGACCATGAGTCAATCATTCCCACCAACTTTCAGTTCAATCGGCCAATCAGAACTTGACTTTAAGTTTGAAATAGGTTTTCAAAATGGCGGCCGTGGCGGCCATATTGGATTTCTGATCGACCCGAAAATAACAAGACTTTGTCAAGACCATGAGTCGATCTTTCCTACAACCTTTCAGTTCAATCGGCCCAGCAGAATTTGACTTTAAGTTTGAAA
>NW_018453467.1:0-396 GCF_002113885.1 Mizuhopecten yessoensis
CAAATGACAAACGTGTTATAACGTCAATGACAAACATGTTATAACTTCAATGACAAACGTGTTATAACGTCAATGACAAACGTGATATAACGTCAACGACAACCGTGTTATAACGCCAATGACAACCGTGTTATAACGCCAATGGCAAAAGTGTTATAACGTCAATGACAAACGTGTTATAACGTCAATGAAAAACGTGTTATCACGTCAATGGCAAACGTGATATAACGTCAATGACAAACGTGGTATAACGTCAATGACAAACGTGTTATACGTCAATGAAAACCGTGTTATAACGCCAACGGCAAACGTGTTATAACGTCAATGCAAACGTGTTATAACGTCAATGACACGTGTTATAACGTCAATGACAAACGTGATATAACGTCAATGACA
>NW_018453468.1:0-396 GCF_002113885.1 Mizuhopecten yessoensis
TACTATTAGAGTTCGTGCTGAGAGATGCCTGTCCAATACTGGTAATTATTAGAGTTAGTGCTTAGACATGCCTGTCCCTTAGTGGGAACTATTAGAGTTCGTCCTGAGAGATGCCTGTCCAATACTGGTAACTATTAGAGTTAGTGCTGAGAGATGCATGTCCAATAATGGTAACTATTAGGGTTAGTGCTGAGGGATTCCTGTCCAATACTGGTAACTATTAAGGTAAGTACTTAGAGATGACTGTCTCATAGTGGTAACTATTAGAGTTATTGCTTAGGGATGCCTGTCCAATACTGGTAACTATTAGAGTGAGGGTTATTAGATGCCTTTCCAATACTGGAAACTAAAAGAGTTAGTGCTATGAGATGCCTGTCCAATGCTGGTAACTATTAG
>NW_018453469.1:0-396 GCF_002113885.1 Mizuhopecten yessoensis
TCCCACTACCAGGTTACTACTAATACAGTTGTCCAACTACCAGGTATCTACTGATATTGTTGTTCCACTGCCAGGTTACTACTGATACATCTGTCCCACTACCAGGTCACCACGGATACATCTGTCCCACTACCGTGTCACTATTGATACCGCTGTTCCTCTACCAAGTCTCTACTGATATTGTTGTCCCACTACCAGGTTACTACGGATATTGTTATACCAATACCAGGTCACCACTGATACATCTGTCCCACTTCTACTGATATTGTTGACCCACTACCATGTCACTACGAATATTGTTGTCCCACTACCAGGTTACTACGGATATTGTTATCCCAATACCAGGTCACCACTGATACATCTGTCCCACTACCAGGTCACCACTGATACATCTGT
>NW_018453470.1:0-396 GCF_002113885.1 Mizuhopecten yessoensis
TACTTTCAAATAAAACCTCTGACAGATGTGAGTTAGTTTAATATTTACAACATTTGTAAAACAAATCAATCAAGAAACTTTACGAAAACGGATTTTTACATAGTATGCGAGTTTGTATTAGCATTTATGAAGATTTACAACAACGAAAGTCTTTTCAAGTTAAATTATTTACAGGTATGAGTTTAATTAAAGTATTTTGTAAACGAAATTGACACAAAAGTATTTTGACACACTTTTCATATCATATTTTATGCAAAAGTGTACCTATTTTTAAATAAAACCTCCAACAGATGTGAAAAAGTTTAAAATTTTCAGCATTTGTAGAACCATTTTAATCAGAAAACGTCATGGAAACAGGTTTTTACATAGAATGTGACAGTTCGTTTGATTATTTAT
>NW_018453471.1:0-396 GCF_002113885.1 Mizuhopecten yessoensis
TCCTCTCAATAGCCGAAACATGGAATGATATATTGCAACAGTGTACATAAACACCCCAATCCATAAATGTACCATAGAACGATATATTACGATAGTGAACAGAAACAACCCAATCAATATATGTACCATACAACGATATATTACGATAGTGCACAGAAACAACCCAATCCATAGCTGTACCATAGAACGAGTGATTACAACAGTGTACAGAAACACCCACTCCATAGCTGTACCACAGAATGATAGATTAAAACAGCGTACAGAAAACTCCTAACAATAGCTGTACCATAGAACGATATATTTCAACAGTGTACAGAAACACCCACTCCATAGCTGTATTATAGAACGATTGATTACAATACTGTACAGAAACACCCACTCCATAGCTGTACCATA
>NW_018453472.1:0-396 GCF_002113885.1 Mizuhopecten yessoensis
CACGTGTACTAGTGTGATGGGTGGTCAGCCAGTACCAGTGTACTTTGCTATCTAACACGTGTACTAATATGATGGGTGGTCAGCCATCACCAGTGTACATAGCTATTTAACACGTGTACTATTGTGATGGGTGGTCAGCCAGCACCAGTGTACATAGCTATTTAACACGTGTACATGATTTTACAAATGTTTTATTTCAGGAAGATAATATGTGTTTTTTGTGGGGTTTTCTTAAAGTTGATACCACTATAGACAGATATTTCTAAACAGCGTATTTCTTAGCTTTGTTACATTTTATAAATTGTATCTGATACAACATGATGATGGTTTATTATAATTTTCAAATATATTTTTTATTTTATTTGCTCATTTAATTTAATTGCAAACTAACATTTA
>NW_018453473.1:0-396 GCF_002113885.1 Mizuhopecten yessoensis
TTCATCAGTGAAAAGATGTAAAATTTGACCTTGACTTTTGAACCTTATGACCTTTACCTTTGACCTTGAACTTTTACCTCAATGTGTATTTTTGTGAACTGAACATCTTGACCAAGTTTCATGTACATCAGTCAATCAATACTAAAGTTATCAGCCAGGAACAAAATTTGTGGACGGACAGACAGACAGACAGACAGAGTGATTACTATAGGGCACCCGTATCTCCGATACGGGGCCCTATTTATAATTAGTCATTTTTGACTGTTTCTGGCTTTTTGTCCAATTTCGGCTGTAGGGGTGAAACAGTCAAAACGGTTTTCCCGGTCAGAGAGAATTCGATGCGCAGAAATTCCCCCTTCAAGCGTTTCGGTGACCGCGACTCAGTGTTGAAGCAAT
>NW_018453474.1:0-396 GCF_002113885.1 Mizuhopecten yessoensis
ACTGGTCATGTTTAATGTCACAGTCTACACAGTTGTTATCTTACTGGTAATGTTTAATGTCACAGTCTACACAATTGTTATCTTACTAGTCATATTTAATGTCACAGTCTACATAGTTGTTATCTTACTAATCATTTTCAATGTCAGAGTTTACATAGTTATCTTACTAGTCATGTCTAATTTCAAAGCCTACACAGTTGTTATCTTAATAGTCATGTTTAATGTCACAGTCTACACAATTGTTATCTTACTAGTCATATTTAATGTCACAGTCTACATAGTTGTTATCTTACTAATCATTTTCAATGTCACAGTTTACATAGTTATCTTACTAGTCATGTCTAATGTCAAAGCCTACACAGTTGTTATCTTAATAGTCATGTTTAATGTCACAGT
>NW_018453475.1:0-396 GCF_002113885.1 Mizuhopecten yessoensis
CTATAGCTCACTTGGGAAATAGTTTATGGCTACACGGCCGTATTATACGTAGTTTTAAAACAATATATGTCCAACTTATCATGTGCAAACTCACGCTTTGGACTTTTACCACATAAATCAGTAGCAGCGAGTCCTTTCGCATGAGGAAAGTTTTCACCGGAAACTCATAATTGGAACATAAAATGATGTACGCCTCTCGCGCCAGTCAGAATTTTAAAGGAGTAACAACACCAACTGTCAATGTTACGTTACATAAAACAATCCTTTTACCAACCCTAACTTACCTCATTGTTCTTCGCAGAGCACCCATCTTAACCCATCTCAATGTAGCTATAATTGGATAATTGGATGATGATAGCAGGCGGTGTACTAGAACGTAACGGATGACTGCATTTC
>NW_018453476.1:0-396 GCF_002113885.1 Mizuhopecten yessoensis
TTACATCGTAGAACTATTATAGTATACGAGTTAGGATATTAAACACGAGGCTTTGTACCGTAGAACTATTATAGTAAACGAGTTAGGATATTAAACAAGAGGCTTTGTACCGTAGAACTATTATATTATACGAGTTAGGATTTTAAACAAGAGGATTTATACCGTAGAACTATTATAGTATACGAGTTAGGATTTTAAACAAGAGGATTTCTACCGTAGAACTATTATAGTATACGAGTTAGGATATTAAACAAGAGGCTTTACATCGTAGAACTATTATAGTATACGAGTTAGGATATTAAACAAGAGACTTTACATCATAGAACAATTATAGTATACGAGTTAGGGAAAAAACAAGAGGCTTTACATCTTAGAACTATTATAGTATACGAGTTA
>NW_018453477.1:0-396 GCF_002113885.1 Mizuhopecten yessoensis
ATCACATTTGGAAGCGTTTATCTACGTAGGATCTCTAACACATAAATGTGGCGATATACCACGGATTTACGGGGTTAACAGAGGATAAAGCAATCGTTAGGTGTTATTTCCACAGTTAGATTGACATCGACTTTTACACTTACAGTCGTAAAAGCGGTCTGCACACTCTTTAAAAAATTAGAAACACTTATACACGGAATGGCAATACTTATCATACTAGCATCAATTCAGGTCACCACAAAACAAATTATTCATTTAATAGCAAATTAACCAGCAAACAAATTTGCATACTTAATCTGTTTGCTAGACAATGATTTAAAATGTTACAACAGATTGTTACGCTCGTTAACTTTATCATAATATGTTCCATTTAAAGCTCATTCGTATGGATATTTC
>NW_018453478.1:0-396 GCF_002113885.1 Mizuhopecten yessoensis
AAGTCAGTTGTATTACACTTTTCCGTTTGTGGTTTATCAAGGTGTTGAAGACAGCGGGAAATTGTTCTTCTGGCTGTTTCAAAGGCACAAACACAGGTTGATGGGCATTGGCACTACTTTCTAGCAGTTTGTACATGTAGAAAAATTCATGATGATCATTGTAAATCTTATTTAGAACTTCTTTTGCCAGTAACTTCCAGTTTTCATCTTTTGCTTCTTTATATACTGGAAACATATTATCCAGCTGTTGAGTGTTTCTGACGAAACAAGACTCTCCAACGTCTGTCAGAAGCATCTCCTTTATTCTCTCCAGGCCCGTGATATACGCAAAAGGAATGACCCGACTCAGCAGCAGTTTATTCCACTCCCACCTGTAAGTTCGTCGTTCTTCATTCC
>NW_018453479.1:0-396 GCF_002113885.1 Mizuhopecten yessoensis
TTGTGGACTTAATATCAAAGTATCCGTCTAGATATGGATGTTTGTAGACTGAATAACAAAGTATCCGTCTATATATGTGTGTTTGTGCACTGAATATCAAAGTATCCGTCTAGATATGGATGTTTGCGGACTGAATATCAAAGTATCCGTCTAAATATGTGTGTTTGCGGACTGAATATCAAAGTATCTGTCTATATATGGATGTTTGTGGACTGAATATCATAGTATCCGTTTATATATGGGTGTTTGTGGACTGAATATCAAAGTATCTGTCTAAATATGTGTTTCTGGAAGGAATATCAACGTATCCGTCTTTATATGGGTGTTTATGGACTTATTATCAAAGTATCCGTCTATATATGGATGTTTGTGGACTTAATATCAAAGTATCTGTCT
>NW_018453480.1:0-396 GCF_002113885.1 Mizuhopecten yessoensis
GCGAGTTACCTCACTTTATACCTCCCACAGATAACAGGGTATTGACTTATAGATTGACCTATATATGCAGCTTTTTAGATGTTTTTGAGTCGTTTTGAGCAATAATAAATGAAAGTGAAGCTGAATCAAGCATACAAAGGCATTTTTTTCAGAAAAAAAACAATTTCTATGTGTATTTATGCATCACTTTCTTTACCCCAAAATTTAATTAAACCCTTTTAAGTGTCTGGAATATGACACAATAAACAAACGAAATATCTGTTTCCTTTCTCACTTCAATAGTGACAGAATAATATGAATTCTCCTGACAGATGCATTTTTACCAGTTCTGCTTTCAAACTACAAACAAAGGGAGGTAGTCTGAAAAATGAAAACTTGAATAGGTTTGTAGTTTTC
>NW_018453481.1:0-396 GCF_002113885.1 Mizuhopecten yessoensis
TTTTGTAGTTTGTGATTGACTTTGAAAAGTTTCGCATTTTCTCGTCAATCTTCTCGGTCAACATGTTAAATATGATGTATTCAAGATAAATCAAAGTATATTCATCTTTAAGAATTTGTTCTGTCCATCGATTAAGGTGCTCTAATTTATTGGCCTTATATTTGGAAAACTTTTGATGCTGTTTTCCTTTCAGGACTGCAAACGTAACTGGAAGAACTGTTACCACTCCCGCGATGCCCAACGGAATCCAAAGTGGAGAAGTTAACACTATCGTAGCGATTTCCTTTTTGCTTAAATCGGCTGTGTAATCTTCGGTAGGTAAATCTGTGGCGGTTTCTTGTGCTGATACTTTGTCCTTTTCAATATTTTTCAAAAAGCGCTCCATCTTGGCTTCCT
>NW_018453482.1:0-396 GCF_002113885.1 Mizuhopecten yessoensis
AAAGGTGGTAGAGAGTCTTCTGCCACCGTTAACTGGATACTCACCGATAAGAGGGGTAGCGTCTGCTGAAGGGGTGTAGGGAATTTGTCACCAGTAACTTCAAACTTACCAATAAGAGGGGAAGCGTCTGCTGAATGGGGTAGAGAGTCTGCCACCAGTAACTGGATACTTACCAATAAGAGGGGTAACGTCTGATGAAGAGGATAGAGAGTCTGTCACCAGTTACTTGAAACTTACCAATAAGAGGGGTAGCTTCTGATAAAGGTGGTAGAGAGTCTTCTGCTACCGTTAACTGGATACTTACCAATAAGAGGGGTAGCGTATGATGAAGTGGTGTAGGGAATCTATCAACAGTAACTGGAAACTTACCAATAAGAGGGGTAGCTTCTGATAAAG
>NW_018453483.1:0-396 GCF_002113885.1 Mizuhopecten yessoensis
TTATTAATGTATGTTGAAATAAATAATAAAAGAAGACATGTCCTCTAGCTGTTAGTGACAAGGATCATGTCCTATGACTTATGGTATAAGTTTAGACATTTGGAGAGCTACAGGAGTATATGTTGGTAGTCTTCTCCCATGTTTTGAGCTTATCTTTTTAATGTTATTGTGAATATAAAATAAAGAGTCATTAGTATAAGCATATACTAAATGCTCTGGTACATGAGCCCTCGAGTAACACTTATGAAGTGCCATTATCAATATTAATATTTTTTTGCAATATATGTATAAATCAATTTTAGTACTGCATATCATTCTGGGAAGTTTGTTGAAAATGCACACCAGAATCAGTATATCATCAACTATGTATATACAAACTTGTACAGTCCTTTTTCT
>NW_018453484.1:0-396 GCF_002113885.1 Mizuhopecten yessoensis
CAGGATCGACAGGGAAAATACGGAGGCGTCATTATATGAAGAGAAGAAAAAAACAAATTCAAGAAACAACAAGGTTAGCCGCATTTCCTATTTGCATATCTTCATTTCAAGGATTGTAAAGACAAGCGCTATAATAATGTTTCATTTGTAGTTAACAAATAACCTCCCATTTTCTTTTTTGCATGATCCATCGCAGAGAGAAGTCCGTACATCGAAGAAGAAACTCTGTATATCTTCATATCAAGGGGAAACTACGACGAACGTTTTGCCACTAAACCGGAAATGCAGATACAACAACCAACAACGACTGAATTTTCCGGGTTTGAAAAATATGAAACTGGCCACAGACGCTCTTGATGGCCATCTTGTAGTTGACCTTACGAGTTCTAAAAAAAT
>NW_018453485.1:0-396 GCF_002113885.1 Mizuhopecten yessoensis
CCTCTACATCACAGTCACAACCACTACATCTAAGCTACAACGTCTACATCTCAGTTGCAACGTCTACATTGCAGTGACAACCTCTACATCTCAGTCACAACATCTACATCACAGTGACAACCTCTACATCACAGTCACAACCTCTACATCACAGTCACAACGTCTACATCTCAGTCACAACCTCTATATCACAGTCATAACCTCTATATCACAGTCACAACCTCTATATCACAGTCACAACCTCTACATTACAGTCACTACCACTACATCTAAGCTACAACGTCTATATCTCAGTGACAACGTCTATATCTCAGTCAAAACCTCTAAATCTCATTCACAACCTCTATATCACAGTCACAACCTCTACATCACAGTGACAACCTCTACATCTCAGTC
>NW_018453486.1:0-396 GCF_002113885.1 Mizuhopecten yessoensis
TTGAGTCAACGTAACTCCGGTGCAAACGCATTATTGAGTCAACGTGGCACAGGTCATTGTATTGCGTCAATGTAACACAGGATTTGTTTTTATTATTTAGTCAAATAACTCGGGTATTTGTGGAGTCAACGTCACCCTTGACATTGTTATAGAGTCAATGAAATACAGGTACATGAATTGTTATTGAGTCATCGTAACTCAGGTGATTGTTATTGAGTCAATTTTCATACAGGTGTTAATATAAGGTCAACGAAACTCAGGACATTGTTATTTAGCCAATGTAATACATGTGTTATAAAATGTATATACAATGTATGGACTCAACGTAATTCATGTGATTGCTATTGAGTTAATTTTCATACAGGTAATTGTTATTGAGTCAATTTTCATACAGGT
>NW_018453487.1:0-396 GCF_002113885.1 Mizuhopecten yessoensis
TCTTATTGTTATTGAAAATAGTGTAAACTGAAATGTTAACAACATAATCAGGATATTTTAATAAGTTAGTATTTCTTACATATACTATGAACGCATGGCTACAAAAGTTGTCTCCCTAGCATTTTCAGTAACGAAGGTTCCCACAAGACGTCGCAAATTCCATACTTCCATTACCGACGTCACGCCCAATAGGTGATCTCAATACGGCAGGCGTTATAAAAGCCTCCGGGAAAACCAGAGCTTATTATTAATCATAATATTTAGAACTATTACCATGAAACTTTGTAGGTGAAGATTTGGCCCCAAGTAACCCCGATATTATTACCCTGAAGCTCTGTTCATGTAGACTTAGCTCCCAAGATTGTTACTCTGTAGCTAGTGAAGACTTGGCTCAAA
>NW_018453488.1:0-396 GCF_002113885.1 Mizuhopecten yessoensis
CATTTGATGCATGGGTTGAGATGTACAACCTAAGATGCATCTATGATCCAAGTTTGGAGAAACTAACTTTGGATGACTCCAAAACACCAAATCACGCCGGCGTATACACGCGTTTCAGCATTTTTTCCGTTTAAAAATATCGATATATTAATAAAAAATACTTTATTTGTTTGAAAAAATGGAAAATTCGTAATTTGTCAGAAAAATATTAATAAACTTAAAAAAATACTACTTTTTCGTTGGAAAATACAGTGAAGAATAATTCAAGTAAAAGAGATCAAAAAGGATTACTCCAAAACCAGGACGACTCCAAAAACCAGAATGACTCCAAAAACAGGATGACTCCAAAACACCAAATAACACCATACACGTGTATCAGCCCGTTCAGCTCGTTCA
>NW_018453489.1:0-396 GCF_002113885.1 Mizuhopecten yessoensis
ACATATTTACTTTTACATTATTATTGACATATATTTGCGGACTTTTGTTACATTCGCAAATATCTACCTGAACCTGAAACTTTCTTATAACGTGACGTACCTACTTGCTAATGCTATCGTCTTTTCTAATTTTAGCATGTTGGAAGTCTTTATGGCATGGCATGGCTCGCCTTGTGAAAACGTCAGTAATCATAGAGACAGCAGTGCTAGCGAATAGACTTCCAACAACAGTAGTATAACGTTAGCTGAAACGGTTTGTGTAGTAACGAGATGTATTGCTGTCTCTTTACTTAAATTCACCACTTTAACAAAACAATCTTTTCGGACACTACTACGTGACAGCAGTGCCAGAGAATAGACTTACATCCATATTAATTAAGTGTTAGCCTCAACGGA
>NW_018453490.1:0-396 GCF_002113885.1 Mizuhopecten yessoensis
CTACTTAGTGCTGACCTCGACAACAAAATATTGAGGTGATAATGTGATGATATACTTTCTAATTGTAAAGCGTATATTTTACCAGCTACAGAAAATACTATAGACAGTTGCTTTGTACGAAGTGAATATTTTGTTCTCTCAATCAGTACTTTTTTCAATTGTTGATTACATTACAAACGCTATTAAATAAATAAGATCTATAAAAGAAGAACAACAGATAAAATGATGATATTAAAGTATTTTTACCTAAATTATTGACATTGACAGATAAATGAAAATGTACTGATGAACAATATGATTTTGATCGTTATGCTTCTAGGAAATACAGTGGGTACATGTACATGTTTCATGTCCCATGTCGTTCAGTCCACTTTACATATCGGCAAGAGGAATATC
>NW_018453491.1:0-396 GCF_002113885.1 Mizuhopecten yessoensis
ACTCGCTCCAAGCGCTCGGCCATCATAAAATATAAATGGAAGTATACATGTGGGGATTGTCCCATTCTCAGCAAAAAAGGAGTTCTATATGTTTTTGGTGGCAGAAAGTAGTATACAAGTAGAACTGACATGACCCAAAATTAATTCTCACATTCTTTATATTTTTCCCTACAAGACAGTAACACTATTTACAGTAGTTGAAACTTGCCTTATGGCAATGTCAAACTTTGACCAACGTTGAATCTTAGAATACTAATTGCAATCGCCTACATCAGCTACTGAATGTGGCTCACAGTTTTATGTTCCAATGACCATGGCTGAGATCCTCATTACTGTGTAGGTTTTGCTTAATCTGTGTGTTGTATCTCGCAACAAAATAAGTTCCTGGGCATTACT
>NW_018453492.1:0-396 GCF_002113885.1 Mizuhopecten yessoensis
CTTTTTACCCAAAAAGAAATCCTAAACAAGAAGTCCGAATAAGGAAGCAGTGTGTGAAATTAATTAAGAGTTTGATCTGTCCAGTTGAGCTTGAGTTATTGACCGGTAATCACATTTCTATTTATAGTAACACTGACCTTGACCTTTGGCCTTTTGACTTGAACTTGAGCTAATGTCAAGAAAATGTGATGCAAATTGAATGATGGACGGATGATGGCATTACAATATCCCCTTCCGATCTGCAACAATTAGGGTGGAAGGTTCAAGGACTTTCAGTGACACCTTCTATCAGGTGTCACATTCTAGTGTAGTTACTTTGTGTACATCTATATCCCTGTTCTTCCTTTCTACCAATGTAGGAGGGCTTGCTTTCAAAAAGAATTATGACAGACAGAC
>NW_018453493.1:0-396 GCF_002113885.1 Mizuhopecten yessoensis
TCTGAAAAGGCGCGTAACTATCCCATTGCCCGTTCTAAAATGATAGGTGAAGGGACAGAACTAATGGAATGACCCTCGTTTCCAATGTTCAGCTTAAATTACTAGGTCAGTGTAAAGGTAAATTATTTTAAGGGGTGTGTAAAAAGAAAGAGTTCATATCGAACGATTAGGGATTTTCGTCGCTTGTGGTTTTGGTAAATATTAGCAAAACAGATTTTTTTAACTTGCATGTTATCGAAAAAAAGAAGTCTTCAAATGAATATTGGTATAAAAATAAGTTTTAAACTTTATGTCATAAAATGAAAGGTATTATTAAGCATATAAAATCAAAATGGCTGTATGACCTTCATATATATTCTCATGATATTCATTTGATATTGTCGGATAGGCACATTG
>NW_018453494.1:0-396 GCF_002113885.1 Mizuhopecten yessoensis
CCTTCACTTTAATTACAGAATATAGATATGGCCTTTTTTCTATTTAGAACTTTAAATATCTGCCTTTCTAATACATTTCTCTTTCAATGCAAACAATTTGTATTATATGTATTTTGAATAAACATTTAAATGGCTGTTTAAATTCCTAAACCTCTGTGATTATTGACAAGATAAAAAAAATTCAACCTGTCATTATATAGATGTGTTTATCAGTTTGATCATTAAAACTTACATTGACAAATTACAACAATTACATGAACTCGACACCCCATACCCCAAAGGAAACTTGAGTCATCTAATACAAGTGTACAGTCATTACACCATAAGTCGCCCAAAGACTTTTGTAAAATGTCAGACCAAAGGAGTGAAAAGTTCAAAGTAAATCTTCTGAAAAGA
>NW_018453495.1:0-396 GCF_002113885.1 Mizuhopecten yessoensis
ATATGTTCTTGGTACCTTTACCTTTTTATCGACTGAACAAGTAAAAGTGTCTTCTATCAAGTAATAAGGCCGAGACAGACAGCGTTATTATTGCTATTTATTACCGAACGGGTAACTTTATTTTCATGAACACCGGAGGGTGAATTAGAAATACTTACAACACACATTCGATAGATTTCTTCTGTGTCCTCCTCTGCTGCTCGTCTGATCGTAAACTCCGACATTCTGTTTGGGTACAATTAAGTTACTCTTTATCAACACGCTACGTATACAATGTTACATCATATGATTATGTGTCTAAATGACCTACATATTTGTCCGACCTACAAAATCACTCGAACACTTTTGAATCGCTGTTATGTTAATGTGAAGCGGAAGTATGTGATATTGAGGCTG
>NW_018453496.1:0-396 GCF_002113885.1 Mizuhopecten yessoensis
AGATCAATGACAATCTACGTCACTGATCGACGAGACAAAGAGACATTTAAGTGTTGAAACCACTGAAAGTTAAAGAGAGAAAGAGAGTACTTTCGACGTAATAAATTAAAAGATGTACGAACATTCCATCTACAGACATCAGAAGGGGATTTTCATACGGAAGAAGTTCTTAAAATTCAATTTTCTGACGGGAAGTAGTAGTACGTGACCAGAAGTAGTTAATGATGCTATTCCAACCAGAGACTGTTAAATGTATTAAGCATGCTCATATACACGCACGTGTAGAAGACTAGAGTACACAACATCCGGAATAGGTTTAATAATACGGAAGAGGATCCGATGACCCATTTATCCGACCAGATTGAACACAAGTGCCTATTATGTCGTGTGTAAATA
>NW_018453497.1:0-396 GCF_002113885.1 Mizuhopecten yessoensis
AATACCGTCTTTAAGTCTGATCAGAAGGTACCCCGAATGATGTACTAATACGGTTGGATTGTTGCCCGAATACTGTCTTTAAGTCTGATCAGAAGGTACCTCGAATGATGTACGAATACGGTTGTAATGTTGCCCGAATACTGTCTTTAAGTCTGATCAGAATGTACCCCGTATGCTATATGAATACGGTTGTATTCGTTGCCCGAAAAACGGCTTTAAATTTGATCAGAATGTACCACGAATGATGTACGAATACGGTTGTTGTTGCCCGAATAACGTCTTTAAGTCTGATCAGAATGTACCCCGAATGATGTACGAGTACAGTTGGATTGTTGCCCGAATACCATCTTGAAGTCTGATCAGAATGTACCTCGAATGATGTACGAATACGGTTGT
>NW_018453498.1:0-396 GCF_002113885.1 Mizuhopecten yessoensis
ACCAGTTTTCGAGAGAACATCTGAAATACGTCTGGTGTCAGAAAACAAACTAAGTTAGGGGGAACATAAGGATGGATGTGAACGCTGAATGGATTATTAACGGATTTGTACCAGTAGGGGCCTTTTTTGTCAGTCTTGTTACAGTTAAAATTGTTTGAATTCCCAGTACCCATGTTTTATAATTGTAATCATTATACATTCCGAAATATTGCGATTTCTTCCTTACAAGAGACGGCCATGACCTTATAATCAATTGATCAGTATTGAAGTATTTGGTGTCAGATTTTATTTACCTGTAAATATCAAAGTAAAGATTTTACAATCTGGGATATTGTATACAGAACAGTCCTTGTTACAGTGTCAATTCAAAAGAACGGCAAACTTCTTAGTCAAATA
>NW_018453499.1:0-396 GCF_002113885.1 Mizuhopecten yessoensis
GTCATTTTGTTGTTCCTTTCAGTTTTAAAAGTGAACAAGCACAACTGGAGTCCTTGAAAACATACATATCGATTTTGAGAAAGATCCCTCAAGTAGTTTCTGAGAAATTCCCAAACCGTCAAATTCGCCAAGTGACTCGGTCGGTCATGTTTACATACTAAATTTGAGAAGGATCATGTATTTACTTTTTGAGAAAAAAGCGATAACAAACCTTAGCTATCAAAATCCAAAATGGCCGCGTTCGTCGTGCTAAGGAAAACCTACATGTTAAATTTTAGAAAGATTCCTCTAGCACTTTCTGAAAAATTGCGATAATAAAAATTGTCTAAGGGCGATTTGAATGGCCTACAGCTGATGATGGCGGTTTGAAAAACAAAAAACTCAAGTCATAATAAC
>NW_018453500.1:0-396 GCF_002113885.1 Mizuhopecten yessoensis
AAAAATCAGAATGACACTTGGCATGCTGGTAAACAGGTAGAAAAAATATTGAAAGGAGTAGCAATGGGTCCACAGTACAAGCATTGCATAATGTGGCACTCGCAACTCTCTAACAAAGTGTCATCAATAAGAACTCGTGTACATTAAAACATCAGAGAATGCAAGGGAAATGCTCAAAAAGCCAAACAAAGTCTTGACAATATTGTCAAACATTATCAAACTGTGCACAATGGTTGTTCAGAAAAATCAAACTGTAGGACATACCCCAATCACCAGCCATCAAAAATGATCATCAAGGACTCAAATGCTGAGCTACTTCTGCACAACGCAATAAAAAAAAAAGTGCAATACACCAGAACCCAGAAGACTACATCATGGCCATGGACACATTCTACG
>NW_018453501.1:0-396 GCF_002113885.1 Mizuhopecten yessoensis
ATTTAATACTATCAAACGTAAGAAATGTTTAATACTGACATTTTTCGGAAGTCTTCGATATTTTATCATCAGTCGCATGACTGTTACACTTACCTCCATATAAAAGTGAAACACTGATTTACTGCGACAAGATGTATTTCAATGCATAATGGTATGAAACATATTTTATTCAAATTTTATGCCCAAATTGAAAACAGTGTATTTTCCTCCATTACTTGTCATACCTCTTTTAATGATTATCATTAGAAACAAAATTTCTGATGTAAATATAAATAGAACATTTTAAATCTTCCATTACTAGTTAAACCTCTTGTAATGCTTATCATAAGAAACAAAATTTATGAAGTAAAAATTTACAGAACATTTTAAACCTTAATTTTGAAAGTAAAGGGAAAT
>NW_018453502.1:0-396 GCF_002113885.1 Mizuhopecten yessoensis
ACTGATGTCCATGTTCCATAATATGCTTAACGACAAAGTCGTGCAGATGGTTGACACGTTTCTCTAGAGCGTTAATTTTCTTATCGCGAACTGACATTTGTTGCAAATCACTGGTATGACGAGTCTACAAAGCTTCAATTCGTCTATGAAGAATACTGACCTCGTTCTCATGACAACAGTTCATCTCGTCCATACGGTTTCATCAATTCCAACACAAAGGGTGAAATATTCCTTGATTTAGTATCCATAGTAGCAATTTGAGATTCCGTGTCAGCAGCTGATAAACAAAAGCTAACGGCCACCAATACTAGCAGTCGAGAGACACAGTGCAGTTTCATTATAGTAGTAATAAGATATACAAACCTTTCCTATTGTAGAACAAATTGAAAAAAAAAA
>NW_018453503.1:0-396 GCF_002113885.1 Mizuhopecten yessoensis
AATTGATATACGTTAGAAAACTTGTTTCCCAATTGTAGTAAAATAAACACAATTTATCTTTTCATTCGTAGAAAAGGTTTCCACGAAACAAGGTCAAACATTACTATGAGTATGTACCGTTTTAGAACTAAACATCACGTGTTCCTGTTGACGTCACATCAATTATATACAAAAGAACTTTAAATTGCACGACCTCCTATATACATTATATGGCATATGTACATTTTATGAGTCACTTCCGTTTTTCTACTAAAACACTTTAGCAGCAGAAGTGTTCTACACTTATACAAAACAGCGTATAACATTAGTCTAACGCTGATAAATGATCCTACTAAATTCACATAGGTAATAAGTTACCCTTTATGAAATAGATAGATATATCAAGCACATGCTTTC
>NW_018453504.1:0-396 GCF_002113885.1 Mizuhopecten yessoensis
CCCTAGGTAGTACCTGGTATATTAAGCAGTGCCCCCAGGAAGTACCTGGTATATTAAGCAGTGTCCCCCTAGGTAGGATATAGTATATTAAGCAGTGCCCCCAGGTAGTATCTGGTGTATTAAGCAGTGCCCCCTAGGTAGGATATAGTATATTAACAGTGCCCCCTATGTAGTATCTGGTATATTAAGCAGTGTCCCCTATGTAGTACCTGGTATATTAAGCAGTGCCCCTAGGTAGTATCTGGTATAATCATATTATCAAACTCTACTGAATGCTAAGCAGCGCCCCAAGGTAGTACCTGGTATATTAAGCAGTGCCCCCTGGGTAGTACCTGGTATATTCAGCAGTGTCCCCTAGGTAGGATATAGTATATTAAGCAGTGCCCCCTAGGTAGT
>NW_018453505.1:0-396 GCF_002113885.1 Mizuhopecten yessoensis
TATTGTACTACAATTGTGTCACTCGCAAACTTTATCGGCTCCATCTGTTAAAACTACCAGTCAAATATTATTGTAAGATTTTATGGCCATCGTTCTTCTTCAAAACATATTTTTCCCTGTCACCTTGTTAGTATGTCAATTCATTTTCCTTCTCAAACTTGTATAGCTCTATCCCCAGAAGCTACCAGCCAAATCTTATGCATCCATTCCTTTTGGTTCTTCGGAACAAATCCTTTGAAATGTTGTTGACCTTTGTGACATTTAAAGTAGGTTGAGGTCATTTTCATTTGCAAACTGTGGTGAGCTCTATACCAAGAAGCCACTAGCCAAATATAATTTGATGCCTTTCGATTTTTCAGAAGTAGTCGCTCGATGTTTTTGACACATTTGACACCT
>NW_018453506.1:0-396 GCF_002113885.1 Mizuhopecten yessoensis
CGGGAAGGACATCATATCGACTTTTGATCATTATTGATCAGTAGCCATCACTACAGCATACCCCTTTGTTTGCAGCTGCAAATTGTAAAATTTTGGCCACAGATCCAAGGTTACGCCGCTGGTCATTGGTCAGTTGTTTGTCAGCGCCAACGTTGATAATGTCAAAGGCATCCGGAGCAACAATGGCTGAGTTAATATATCTGTAGTACAGCAGGTTTCCTACGATCTAAAACCAAGATTATAATGTTATACGTGCTGGAAACAACATCAGTAATGTTAATCACAAATTTCTGACTTATTTTAATTATAAACTTTAAAAAATATTATTTGGTATCCAAAATGATCATCTATATACTACTTTATACCACCTATCGGTAGCATGATAAATTCATTATC
>NW_018453507.1:0-396 GCF_002113885.1 Mizuhopecten yessoensis
TATTATTATTATTAAATATCCCATGCCTGATATTGATGATACTCATCATTTACTTCAGAAACAAGTAGGATATCTGTCCTGATCTAATACTATTGACAGTACATGTATATACATATTTATTATATGAATACCAAGTTAAACACAAAAGGAAAATTAAGAATAACATATTTATTGTCTTTGGGATGATTATGCGTAGACTTATTAACCCTTTCACCACTGTAAACCATGATGGACTTATCCAGATCAATGCATGGTAGCGTTTATTAAAGTTAAATAGGGGTGAAAGGGTTAATCTTCCCAGTAAATAATTCAGTCACCTTCATGTGTAGTACCCGGTAGGTGATAATACAACCACCTTCATTTCCAGTAAAAATTCTAGCCACCTTCACATCTAGC
>NW_018453508.1:0-396 GCF_002113885.1 Mizuhopecten yessoensis
AAAAAATCATACAATTTTCGTAAGTCACAGGATAACGAGATCTTTTATATTGCATTACTATCGTAAACTAGTCTTTGTTTTTTGCTGAAAACTGTAAATGTTGTAATATTATATATTTTTAGCATTATATATTACATCATCGTGGTCATGCTTGTAAGTTTGTATTGGCAAAGGGTATGGCAATGTGTGAATAAATATTGGAGTAGGAAGTGTGTCGTAAGTGTATTTATTCCAAAAATTATAAAATGTGTACTTGGATTGAATGCTTGATCCATTTAATGCTAGGACTTGTATTTATAGGAAGGTGACAAGCACCAAGTTTGGAACTTACTGAACCAGGTGTTGACCCTGTCTACAGAAAATAAGTACAACAAGTTCTGTCTCCGCTACCTTCTG
>NW_018453509.1:0-396 GCF_002113885.1 Mizuhopecten yessoensis
ATGGAAAATGTCCTGACGGCTGTGACAATGGATGGAAAGGCCAACATTGCGACGAGGGTAAGTATGGATATGCATCGGACAGAAATTTGTAACTTGTCTGTAAAAAAGATGGATATGCTTTATGTCTCTTAAAATGTTTTTTTCTTCATGTAGCCATGCTTTTTGATTGTTACCTCCTGTTTCCACGTTTATTATACTCCCTTAAAGAAGTTGTCTGTCTCTCTGTCTGTATGTCTGTCTATTCGGGCAACTCCAAAACTGTACAGATATCAATTTATTCCCCCTGATACTGTATGTCTCTGTCTGTTTACTTTTGCAATATTAACATCGATATTTTGATAGCTCCTTACTCGGTTCCTTGCAGTTTCATCGTTATTATTCAAGGTCTTTCTTTGA
>NW_018453510.1:0-396 GCF_002113885.1 Mizuhopecten yessoensis
AGTTCAGAATTTGATGAGATAATTCATTTGTAGTTGAATTAAGTAGTGGAATTTGTAACAGATTTACAGACTGGCTGGGACATTTTCTAGGCCTATTTTTGGTAGCGGTCTGTATCTTTTTTTTCTTTTCTATTTATAGGTCGAGGTCTGTAACAGAATTACAGACTGGCTGGGACATTTTCTAGGCTTATTTTTGGTAGCGGTCTGTATCCTTTTTTTCTATTTATAGGTCGAGGTCTGTAACAGTTTTATAGACTCGCCACATGACGTCGTTCCTCTAATCAGGACGGGGATTTAGCACCAGTCATATAATAAATATATGATCGTACATGAGTTTCTATGTTATATGATATTTATGAAACGAGTCTAAGAATTTTTCATTTTAGCGAGCCTCTG
>NW_018453511.1:0-396 GCF_002113885.1 Mizuhopecten yessoensis
TCGCTATTTCATTTTCGGTGTTGTTGTCGTCAGACAGTGTCTTCAGATGCGACTTTTAATGGCACTATTAATAATCAACCTTACATAAAGCATACTTACTTGATATGTTTAATGAAATATTGATGAATGAAAATGATAAGCTGCTGAAAAGATACTTAAAGAAAGCATAAATTATTTGATACATCATTGATTTTTATCATACAGGACAGGAAACATCTGCCAACACAATGAGTTTCATGGTTTTCCTTCTTGGACAGAACCCAGAATGTTACAGGAAGTAAGATACACGATCGGGTCATCTCGTTTTTTTTCATAAGGACATTTTGATATAATGGTAAATTTAATAGTCAAAGAAAACAGAGCAAGGAAAACGAAATGAAAATGTCCACAATATAA
>NW_018453512.1:0-396 GCF_002113885.1 Mizuhopecten yessoensis
TAATGAGAATATTTGCTATGACTGCTTACATATTCAGGTGAGCGACACAGGTCCTCTTGGGCCTCTTGTTAGCTAACCTGCCCAAAGGGCTAGTGAGCTTATGCCATGGCGCTGTGTCTGTTGTCCTGCATCAGTCATCCGTTAACCTTTTCTGTAAACAAATTCTTCTGAAGAATGGAAATGCCTTGAATCATGATATTTGAATCAAATTATTTACCCATACCAAAGCGGCATTCTGTAGTATTTTTTCCCAACATTTATATATTCTTGAAAAAGTATGTCAATAGATACAGTATGGTAAAAGATACAGTATGGTAAAAGACACAGTATGGTAATAGATGCAGTAAGAGGATAGATACAGTATGGTTATATATACAGTATGGTAATAGATACAGT
>NW_018453513.1:0-396 GCF_002113885.1 Mizuhopecten yessoensis
TTTTTTTTATTCTCGCAATTTTATTTTATTTCACTTTCCAGTCTTAAAATCAAATCGAAAGTCTGTATTCTCAATGGTCAATTTGGTGTTATATATATACATGTTTTGTTGTCAGCGACTTTTCGATGAAAACACCGACAGTTACAGATAAAAAGTTTGAGCTCTTCACGAAATCTCGACCCGCTCATACAATACAAAAAGAAATTAAAAGTATTGTTGCTATACATTAAGATATTTGTTATCACCCATACAAGTTCCATGTCGTCCTCTGAGTGGAACCAGATACACCCGTTGTATAGCACAAGGACAACACAGATTGGAAGAGTGCAGACAATAAACCAAGCGTCTAATAGAATCAGAAGAGAGATAGTCGATGTCCAGGTCTTTGTAAAGTTT
>NW_018453514.1:0-396 GCF_002113885.1 Mizuhopecten yessoensis
GCCCACAGTTTTCCATTGTGAGAGGTGGGAAGTATGCAGTAAATAATGATGAGGATACACCCAACATAGAAGCCTGTTGGTTTTACCGTAATGATGCCGCTGATTCCTGTCAAACAAAGACATCGGACTAGTCTACTTCTATCATCTAAAATATTCAATGTGTCACGCCTTCGAATTTATCATAAAATGTTCCGAGGGTACAGAGAAGATACATATTCCGAGAGCACAACCCCTGGATGTCGAGCATGGGTGGACGATGGCGTAGACCCCTTTATCATTGATGTATAACGATTCATCTACATGACCCAAGTACGTTTCTCTCCCCAGTATAGCCACAACCTTACCCTGCACAAGTGTGATCCAGCTCCTTCAAGTCGCACGCACTGCTCGTCAGCC
>NW_018453515.1:0-396 GCF_002113885.1 Mizuhopecten yessoensis
TTGCCATGAGGAATGGAATTCTTTGGATGAAGAAACTAATGATATGTCGAGACCATTGGTTTCCTCGATGTTGATGAGCCATTGTGTGGTATACTATCTTCGAAAAAGGGAAACATCAAAATACCCTACAAGTTTCAATTGTTAAATATATACATTAGGTTCTTCATATTTATATTAAATATTTGTTGTAGGTCAAAGGACAATAATAGAAATGTGAAACAAGAGAACATAATAATGACTTAGTACCATATATTCAGCAATTTGTTTTGGAAATGTTTATGCAATTAAGAGTAATCTGCAAGTAACATGCATGAAATTCGGCGGAATATACCGTGTCTTTGAATGCTGATTAATTTTATATCTTTTATTACTTCCCACATAATTATTTGATTTCAA
>NW_018453516.1:0-396 GCF_002113885.1 Mizuhopecten yessoensis
TACTTTGTGGTGTAATACTTTATTACTTTGTGGTGTAATACTTTAAAGACACTTTTAGACAAAGTAGAATGTTTCTTTTTATTGTTCAGGAAATAGGTACCAGTGCTTTAAGATTGGTTAAATGCATTATGCAAATCCTAATCAGAAATTTACTTCTCCAAGCAAACCATTTAAGTTTGACATGAAAGTTATCTATTTATATGGTTCATATACTGTTTTATGTGCACAGGTCTGCAAGTTGAACCTTTATTTTTAAGTTACAATTGAACAGACTTCGAATTGTGTATCCTGTAACAGTTTTTCCTACATAGTAGTTTGATGTGGGAGCAGGAGAGATCAGGCCGAAGCTGCTCAGCCTTCCCCAGATGTGTCCCACGAGACACATTATCAGCACAT
>NW_018453517.1:0-396 GCF_002113885.1 Mizuhopecten yessoensis
GGACGAGGAATAGTGATAAAGATAGTGCCGTCGCTGGGGCTCGATAAGTGATAAACAATAAGTGATTTTTATATATACAATGTGTTGGTGTTACTGTACATATTGAACAGAGGCCGGATATTACGGAAACTATGTTTTAAATCAGGATTTTTTGAACAGCACCTCTATTCACAAGACAGAGGAACTCTAGCTGATCTGACGTCAAAAGGAAACGACACGTGTTCATTAACACCACCTTAAACGGAGTGTGAATCGGCGAACTCGGCGACATGTCGGAACGATATGGTCAAGCCTAACACTCCGGACAGTCACGATCACTACATTTTGACAGACTAATTTTCGTCGCTTATATTAGCTGAGTTACCGTAAGAAAGACCATTAAATGTCCAGAGAGAA
>NW_018453518.1:0-396 GCF_002113885.1 Mizuhopecten yessoensis
ATTGAGTGACCTTGACTTGTAGGTATTACGGTGTGGGAATTATTTACATACGGACAGCGACCGTATGAGAATGTCCTTTTACATGATGTACCAGATCTGCTAGATAAGGGGGAACGACTCCCACAGCCACATATCTGTACCATTGAAGTCTACAGGATCATGTTCAAATGTAAGCTTGTTTGTCCCTTTCTGGCTTTAGTAATGACAGGAAGAAAATGTTTGTATAGCCTTAGCAGGTATTCATGTCTGAATTATTTGTACCTGTGATTGAGTCATCCAAATTAGTTGTTTTCAATTTGGAGACACACAAAAGTCATGCTCGAAAGTATAAGAATAGTTTCATGCATGTAGTCTCGGGCCCTACTATTGTAGAAATTTATATGTTTCGACTTTTTT
>NW_018453519.1:0-396 GCF_002113885.1 Mizuhopecten yessoensis
ATATATTCGCTCAGTATAAATAACTGCGAGAAGCTTATTATTGTTTCATTCTGCAACCATGAGTTGGAGAGAACACTTGAACCTATCTACTTTGACCTGAGTAGTCCCATTAGTTATGCGGGACCAGAAAAGATCTACAAATTTTTAAGAAAAGAGGGAAAGTACAAGGTCGGCCTTCATGCTATTCGTCACTTCCTTAAGGATATTGACGCCTATAGTTTACAACGCCCACTTCGTTACAGGTTTCGGACTAGGAAAATTATATATCAGGGTCTGGATGCTTTATGGGATGTGGATCTTGCCACTTATGGGTATAGTTCCTCTTAAAAACAAGCTTCACAACACAATCATCGATCACATACGTCTGTCCTCCTCCCATAAAACCTTTCCGGGAGT
>NW_018453520.1:0-396 GCF_002113885.1 Mizuhopecten yessoensis
TCCGGTAATCAATACACTGCACAGTCCAGTCCTGTAATCAATACAACATATAGTTCCGTTCTGTAATCAATACACTACACAGTTCGGTCCTGTAATCAATACACTGCACAGTCCCGACTTGTAATCAATACACTTTATAGTCCCGTTCTGTAATCAATAAACCATACAGTCCTGTCCTGTAACCAATACACTATACAGTCCTGTCCTGAAATCAATACACTGCACAGTCCCGTTCTGTAATTAATACACCACCCAGTTCCGTCCTGTAATCAAAACACTGCACAGTCCATTCCTGCAATCAATACATTACACAGCTCCGTCCTGTAAGCAATACACAACACAGTCCCGTCATGTTATCAATACACTACACAGTCCCGTCCTGTAATCAATTCACCA
>NW_018453521.1:0-396 GCF_002113885.1 Mizuhopecten yessoensis
CAATTAACCTATATGCTGATTTGCATTCGGAAATAAAAAAAAAACTTGAACTCCACTTGAAATCCTACTTTAAATGGACCTGTTGAGATTGTTGAAGTCAGTTCTATAATTACCCCATTACTATAACTGAATAAGGAACCAGTCCTGGCCCCGTCACTGCCCGGCATCTTGCCGCGGTCTTGGTCTGGGAAATTTATAGTTGGGCAAAAACAAACTTATTGTAGCACTACTGCCTTTTCTAAATGAAATTACGACGATTTTTCATTAAGATTTAAGTCGTCAATCGGTGGGAATTAGACAGTAGATCGCACGTAATATTTATCATACAGTTACGTGTCGAGTACGCTTCACGTGTCCTTACGGCAGGACAGTTAGCTAGTCTTCACTCCTTCACGG
>NW_018453522.1:0-396 GCF_002113885.1 Mizuhopecten yessoensis
TTCTAATTCACCACATCTACCTCCATATGGTTCCATGTTGTTTGGGCAATACAAACGTTGACATCCAATCTATTGAAGAAGACAATTATTATAAACAAGATACATCATGAACCATAGCAGTTATATTAATGAATCAATTTGGTCGAACATATTGATATAACAGCACATGGGTCATTCATTCACTACCCATCTTCTTTATTGAATTGCAATTTTCATTTGTTTTGATCTTTGGCCAACAGGTGAATATTTTAACAGAATACAACATATCACAAATCTCTCTTTAGAAACTTCAGACATCTTTACAATTCTAATCTACCTCAAACTGTTGGTCTGTTCTAAAAGATACAAATAACCAACAAAAATAAATACTGTAGGACTCAGGTGACCGTTAAGGCC
>NW_018453523.1:0-396 GCF_002113885.1 Mizuhopecten yessoensis
GCTATCCGACTACTTGATTTTATGGGCGTTTTTGAAGATACGTCTTTTAACGTCGTTTGATTCGAACGATACTAGCAGTTGCCTCTTCAGTTTTTCTTCCTCAAATTTTCCAAGCTACTTTGGAAATCTGACTGCCCCCTAAGGTGATATCACAGAGATCAGCTATCTCTTTTACAATCTCAATGTCTTTTTTAATTCTATCATTTCTGTCTTTTGAGTTCAGCTCTCTCCCTTTGTTTCCTTTGGTTAATTTCGTCCATGACTGATGAAAGCATTTCACTGTCCTCGACCTTTCTATTTTGTTCTGTAGTTGGTATTGTTTTTTTCTTACCCTCCTCCTGGACTAGTTTTTCACCTTAGCCTCACTACATACTTTAGGTTCTTTTTCCATCGGTT
>NW_018453524.1:0-396 GCF_002113885.1 Mizuhopecten yessoensis
GATGGTAGTCCTGGCTGAGTTTTTGCATGAAGGTATACAGCGCATTCTTTCCCACAGGAATATTGTCATACCAGATGGAGTCATCCTCATTAACTTGCTTTTTAGGCCTGTGCCAGAAGTTGCTGTTGTCCTTGTGAAGTTTATTGGCATATTTCTTGAATGATGCCACTGGGCAGCTGGGTTCTCCTGTAATAAATAAAACAAGTTTGTTAGAAAAGCTACGCCACAGTATGTTTACAATATTATGATATAACAAGTTTATAAAATATTTTATAAAAAAAATTTTGGGGTCATACTGGACATTTTGTGCACTTTTTGTTACTGTATAAACACTTTGCATATTTTTTGGGGGTTAAATATATGTGAAACACCAAATAGACCTGGCATCCATATATC
>NW_018453525.1:0-396 GCF_002113885.1 Mizuhopecten yessoensis
GCAGTTATCCTATTTTGTCTTTTTAACAAGGATATATTTGCGAAGGATTTGTTTTTCATTTTCAGTCGCCATTCTGTCGACAGACGATAAACAATAAACCACTGACGTCATGCATTTTGTTAGATCTTTATTTCAATCAATCAAATCCACTAATCTATCGTTTTCACCTGTCAATACATGAAATCAGCATTTGACAAGTTAACACACACTATTTCAAGTCCCCTTTGCGGTAAGCTCCGCCATCAGCCTGACAGGTGTATGTAGATCTAGAGGTTATGTATCAGGCTCTGAATCTAATAGTACCACTATCTATTGGTACCATGTACATGGTGCCTGGATGGTATTATGACGTTTACTGTTCATTTAATCTGCGTTAGGGAAATTTGACTTAGATTA
>NW_018453526.1:0-397 GCF_002113885.1 Mizuhopecten yessoensis
GTGTGACCACAACTTGTACTCATTTACAACAGTGTGACCACAACTAATACTCATTCACAACAGTGTGACCACAACTTGTAATCATTCACAATAGTCTGACCGCAACTTGTACTCATTCACAACAGTGTGACCACAACTTGTACTCATTCACAACAGCGTGACCAAAGCTTGTACTAGCTTACAACAATGTTACCAAAGCTTGTACTCACTTACAACAGTGTGACAAAAGAATGTACACACTCACAACAGTGTGACCAAAGCTTGTACTCACTTACAACAATGTTACCAAAGCTTGAACACACTCACAACAGTGTGTATAAAGCAAGTACTCATTCACAACAGAGTGCCTAAGGCTTGTACTCACTTACAACATTGTGACGAAAGCTTGTACTCATTC
>NW_018453528.1:0-397 GCF_002113885.1 Mizuhopecten yessoensis
CAGCAATTGTATATATGGTTTTAGGGTGGGGATCTCAACTGTTTCGTAGCTGTGACTAAGAAACTAGGTCCCTAGGGGTTTGGTCAGACCCCAAGGTCTATTCTAATATCATGACTACATTTGTCTCATTATGCCCAGCATTTGTATATATAGTTTTGGGGTTGGGATCTCAACCGTTTCAAAGTTATGACCGTAGGACTATGTCTCATAGGGTGGGGCCAGACCCTAGGGCCATCCTGGAAGCAAATGTGCATTCTTCTCTTTATACTCAGCAGTTGTATATATGGTTAAACGGTGGGGATCTCAACCATTTCAAAGTAATAAACTTTTTTTGGCCCCACCCCTTGGACCAGGGGATCAGCCCCACCATTTGTACAATTTTGAATCTCCATTAACT
>NW_018453529.1:0-397 GCF_002113885.1 Mizuhopecten yessoensis
TTATGGCCCTTCGCACATAGGAAATTATCAAAATAAACCTTTTTTGGCCTTATTTCGCTACTGCTTGCCATATCAATTTGAAACTTTGTTTGTGGCTTTATCATAATAGATTACAGAGTTTGAACCATGTATTAAAATTCCATTTCTTGACTGGAGTTATGGCCCTTTTGCACTTAGGAAATTCTCATAATTAACTTGTTTTCCATATTATTTGCAACTTAGTATACATGTATAATGGTTTACAGTTTGAGTTAGAATCCAGTGTCCATGTTCTTTTTTTCTGGAGTTATAGCCCTTTGCACATAGAAAATTCTTATAAGTAACTATATTTTTTCCGTCAACACATGCACTGCCTTCGAATTGCAGTTTTCTTCTATAGGTGACACCCGTCCTCATA
>NW_018453530.1:0-397 GCF_002113885.1 Mizuhopecten yessoensis
TGTGTGTATGCAATGTTATATATGAATTGGTGTGAAAATGAAAAACATTATTGTAATGTGTGTATTCAATGATATATATGTATGGGTATGAAAATGAAAAAAAAAATTGTAATGTGTGTATGCAATGATATGTATGAATGGGTATGAAAATGAAAAAAAATGTAATGTGTGTATGCAATGGTATATGTATGGGTATGAAAATGAAAAAAAATATTATAATGTGTGTATGCAATCTTATATTTGTATGGGTATGAAAATGAAAAAACAAATTGTAACGTGTGTATGCAGTGATATATATGCATGGGTATGAAAATGAAAAAAACCCACAAATTGTAATGTGTGTATGCAATGATATATATGAATTGGTGTGAAAATGAAAAAAAATATTGTAATGTGT
>NW_018453531.1:0-397 GCF_002113885.1 Mizuhopecten yessoensis
TCACACAGCACGGTAAATTGTATGCCTCACATTTTGCGGATATGTCAGAAAAAAACGATGATATAGATGTGATATCAATGTAATATCTACACTATAATTATGATCTTTCTTTGTTTTACAACAATTATGAAACAAGCTGTTTAAATTTACTTTAATCACGGTTGTTAGCGCGTAGAGGGGTCTTCATGCGGTAGGAAACCGAACCACCCGGAAAAACCCCACGTGGTCGGCAAGGTGACCCCGTACATTTTCGCATCAAATCGGGGAATCGAATCCTGGCCGCTTTGGTGAAAGGCGAGTGTGTTATCCACTGCACCATCCGACCATATTTTTTATTTGAACACATATCTTTACTTGTAATAACGAGATATAATTGTAAAAGATGCAAACTTATGAA
>NW_018453532.1:0-397 GCF_002113885.1 Mizuhopecten yessoensis
ATCAGATCATAAATGCCATACAAAAACAGTTCAATCTAATATTTAGATAATATTTTGTAATTCCACATTATTTTGGTTTGCAATTATTTTATATTATTCTTTAAATTTATTTCAAAACGTATCATTCAAAATGAACACATTTTGCATTGTGTGAAACCGACAGTTTAAAACTGTAAGAAGTAGTACGCTATATAAATGTATTACTTATTGAAGCTTTTTTTTTTAAAACATTCGCGTGATCATCGTACATAAATGGTATATGACAATACATTTTAAAGACATAATCAGTGAATAGTTGACATGTTCTGACACTGAACGACCAGACATTCGACATATGATTCAAAACAACAACGGCGACAGAATGGTTAGAAGGAGAAGTACTCTGAGGATTCGATTT
>NW_018453533.1:0-397 GCF_002113885.1 Mizuhopecten yessoensis
CTCCATGTAAACACTTATTCTGGAATGGTAAGTGAATTAATTTACTACATCTCATGCATATAATTTTGTCAAATTTACGAAATATCGAATTGTTGTGTACGCGATTTCTCCACGCCTTGATCTGTTTACGTATGAAGTTCTATATCTGATTACAATTAGTTTGGAGGTCAGAGGTCAAACTTAAGGTCAAGGTCACAAGACGTGGGCGCATACTGTGTTTCACAAACACAGATTCTGATTTTATTGAATATTTTTTTTCTTTAGTTTGTATTACCCATGTCTTTTCTTTCTTTCAGAAAATGGAATTTCTTTGGATGTTATTAAGAAGTTCACTGAAAACGATATCCAAGACATCTTCAAAAATGCAAGTTTTATGGACAGATTCAGATTAAGGCAG
>NW_018453534.1:0-397 GCF_002113885.1 Mizuhopecten yessoensis
TAGAAGAAAACGCAGAAAACTCCAACTTTTGTATAAAATACACAACAAATTAACTATTTAAATTCTCTATTGCCATTTTCCGTTGCAGAAAATAACCGTTATACCCTTAGAAACAATGATGATTATAGAATTCGTCCTTTCAGGCTTTCTCTAACAAATTCATATTTTATACCTTCAACTCTTCGCGTTTGGAATTCATCGGACCTTTCAGTACGATCATTGCCCTCACTACATTCTTTTAAAAACTCATTAACTTCAAATATACAATCTCCTCTACCAATTTACTTAGGTTTCGGAGAACGTAAATTGGACACTTTGCATACTAAACTTAGACATCAGTGTAGTCCACTTTACTATGATCTTTTTAGAGTAAATCTGGTCGATAGTCCAGTTTGTT
>NW_018453535.1:0-397 GCF_002113885.1 Mizuhopecten yessoensis
TAAAGAAAAGCTATCAAAAATAAGAAAATTGCTTGGAATGTGGTCGAAAAGAACTCTTACTCTTTTAGGAAAGATCACAGTTGTTAAAACACTGGCACTACCACTTATAACACATCTACTGTATTCACTGCCAAATCCAGTTAAAAATGGATAAGCGAAATTAACACAGCTTTTTATAGATTTATATGGGGGTACAAACCTGACAAAATCAATCGGGATACAATGATTCTTGAATATGGAGAAGGAGGTTTAAAGATGATACACATTGAAAGTTTTATGAAATACCTGAACATTAAGTGGGTGAAAATGCTATATGATGGAAATGGGGACTGGCAAAGTTTAGCAAAATCTGATTTTAGTAAATTTGGAGGGGAGAGATTATGGAATCTGAAAAAAT
>NW_018453536.1:0-397 GCF_002113885.1 Mizuhopecten yessoensis
TGTTCTATCTTTGTCTATGTTCTATCTTTGTCCATGTTGTACGTCCGTCTATGTTCTATCTTTGTTTATGTTGTACGTTTGTCTATGTACTATCTTTGTCCATGTTGTACGTTTGTCTATGTTGTACATTTGTCTACATACTATCTTTGTTTATGTTGTACGTCAGTCTATGTTCTGTCTTTGTCTATGTTGTACGTTTGTCTTTGTTCTATCTTTGTCTATGTTCTATCTTTGTCCATGTTGTACGTCCGTCTATGTTCTATCTTTGTTTATGTTGTACGTTTGTCTATGTTCTATCTTTGTCTATGTTGTACGTTTGTCTGTATTCTATCTTTGTCTATGTTCTATCTTCGTCTATGTTCTATCTTTGTCTATGTTGTACGTTTGTCTATGTACT
>NW_018453537.1:0-397 GCF_002113885.1 Mizuhopecten yessoensis
TTAGATGGTGTCTGATTCTACCAAGAATAGGTGCATAGCGGTTTTTGAGGGATGCCGATCATAATGATCACAATTTCGAAAATCTCAGTTGCCCTGGAAACGGAATAGAGGCCTCTGATTGGTCGAAATTTAGATGTTGTCTGATTCTATCAAGAATAGGTGCATAGCGGTTTTGAGGGATGCCGATCATAATGATCACAATTTCGAAAATCTCAGTTGCCCTGGAAACGGAATAGAGGCCTCTGATTGGTCGAAATTTAGATGTTGTCTGATTCTACCAAGAATATGTGCACAGGGGTTTAGAGGGATGCCGATCACAATAGTCACAATTTTGAAAAGCTCAGTAGCCCTAGAAACGAAATAGATGCCTCTGATTGGTCGAAATTTAGATGTTGTC
>NW_018453538.1:0-397 GCF_002113885.1 Mizuhopecten yessoensis
ATTCATACTGTGAATCGTGTATTCATACTGTATATCATGTTGTCATACTGTACATCGTATAGTGATACTGTACATCGTGTAGTCATACTGTACATCGTGTTATTATAAAATATATTGTGTAGTCATACTGTACATCGTGTAGTGGTATTGTACATCATGTAGTCATCCTGTACATCATGTAGTCATACTGTACATCGTGTAGTGATATTGTACATCGTGTAATCATACTGAACATCGTGTAGTCATACTGTACATCATGTATTCATACTGTGTATCATGTAGTCATACTGTACATCGTGTAGTCATACCGTGCATCATGTATTCATACTGAACATAGTGTATTCATTCTGTGAATCGTGTAGTCATACTGTACATCGTGTTGTCATACTGTACATCG
>NW_018453539.1:0-155 GCF_002113885.1 Mizuhopecten yessoensis
AACTGAAAGCTGGTAGGAATGATCAGCTAATGGTCCTGACAAAGTATTGTTATTTTTCAGGCCGATCAGAAATCCAATATGGCCGCCACGACCGCCATTTTGAAAAACTATTTCAAACTTAAAGTCAAGTTCTGCTGGGCAGATTGAACTGAAAG
>NW_018453539.1:171-397 GCF_002113885.1 Mizuhopecten yessoensis
CTCATGGTCCTGACAAAGTGTTGTTATTTTTCAGGTCAATCAGAAATCCAATATGGCCGCCACGGCCGCCATTTTGAAAAACTATTTCAAACTTAAAGTCAAGTTCTGCTGGGCAGATTGAACTGAAAGCTGGTAGGAATGATCAGCTAATTGTCCTGACAAAGTGTTGTTATTTTTCAGACCGATCAGAAATCCAATATGGCCGCCACGGCCGCCATTTTGAAAA
>NW_018453540.1:0-397 GCF_002113885.1 Mizuhopecten yessoensis
ACGTCGGGGAACTTACGAGTAGTCAGGCTGTTTGCAACACTGCATATCTTTTGCGACTATGGTATCCAGCCTTTGAAACAGCAGGCTTTAATTGTTGACCATTTCTTGATCCGACAACAACTTCGTAATCCGAAATCTAGTTAAATTCGCCCAATATACTCTGTACTCTTCCTCCTATCAATTTTGTTTTATGTTTACCGACAACAACGTGGTTTTCCCGCGATGAAGAGTTCCTATAAATACCGTAAATACGCAATTCGGCGCGCGCTTGACAACAAATATTGTTTTACTTAAGTTCAGTCTCAGCTAAGATTTTGCTTAGCACGTTAAGNCCGTGTGCGGTTAAATATAAAGTTTAATTAGACTGTCAGGGGTTTGTCTTCACTTCAGAATGAAT
>NW_018453541.1:0-397 GCF_002113885.1 Mizuhopecten yessoensis
GTCTGTCAATACACCATAACACAGGTACTAGCCTCGTCTGTCAATTCACCATAACACAGGTATTAGTCTCGTCTGTCAATACACCATAACACAGGTACTAGCCTCGTCTGTCAATACACCATAACACAGACAGGTATTAGTCTCGTCTGTCAATACACCATAACGCACAGGTATTAGCCTCGTCTGTCAATACACCATAGCACAGGTATTAGCCTCGTCTGTCAATACACCATAGCACAGGTATTAGTCTCGTCTGTCAATACACCATAACACAGGTACTAGCCTCGTCTGTCAATACACCCATAACACAGGTACTAGCCTTATTGTAAATACACCATAGAACAGGTACAATTCTCGTCTGTCTATACACCCATAATAAAGGTACTAGCCTCGTCTG
>NW_018453542.1:0-397 GCF_002113885.1 Mizuhopecten yessoensis
TTATAACCTAAGTTGTCAGTTATAACCTCAGTTGTCAGTTATAACATAAGTGGTCAGTTATAACCTAAGTGGTCAGTTATAACCTAAGTTGTCAGTTATAACCTCAGTTGTCAGTTATAACATAAGTTGTCAGTTATAACCTAAGTGGTCAGTTATAACCTAAGTTGTCAGTTATAACCTAAGTGGTCCGTTATAACCTAAGTTGTCAGTTATAACCTCAGTTGTCAGTTAGAACTTAAATGGTCAGTTATACCCTCAGTTGTCAGTTATAACTTAAGTGGTCAGTTATACCCTCAGTTGTCAGTTATAACTTAAATGGTCAGTTATACCCTCAGTTGTCAGTTATAACTTGAGTGGTCAGTTATAACCTAAGTTGTCAGTTATAACCTCAGTTGTC
>NW_018453543.1:0-397 GCF_002113885.1 Mizuhopecten yessoensis
TATTACGTTCAAATTAAATTCACAAGAAAAACAAATCAACATGTAAATTTTTGTATAATACATCGATGACACATGCGATATGTGTTTTTAATTATTTTAACTGAAGAATAATCTCAAAGAATTTGGCCTGCCTTGGCTGATGCTGATTTGTTTTTGCGAGAATGGTCAACTGTACGAATAAGACAACTGCCAGGCCTGACGAATAGAATAAATGATACAGAAAGGAAAAGAAACGAAAATGAGTATATAAACAACGGTAAACACACATCGTACAATAATGTAAATTTGTCTCGTTACGGAGAAAAGAATTTTTTTGTTTGTTTGTTTTTTCATAGTAAAACTATTTTTGTTGTAGAAAGAGAATATGAGAAACAAGCAAATGTTATGCATAATCATC
>NW_018453544.1:0-397 GCF_002113885.1 Mizuhopecten yessoensis
TTTTACTGTTGTCTTTGTTGTTGTATTTGTGTTGTTGCCCTGTTTTGTTCTGTACTCTTCATCATCCAGTTGTCTCTAATATCAGTTGTGGTCTTCATTTTACTGTTGTCTTTGCTGTTGATTTTGTTGTTGTTGTCTTGTTTTGTTCTGTTGTGTTCATCATCCTGTTGTCTCTTTTATCCGTTGAGGTCTTCATTTTACTGTTGTCACTATAATCATTTGTTGTTTTGATAGTATTGTTGTCTTTGTGGTTGTCTTTGTTGTTGTTCTGTTGTCTTCATCATCCGGTTGTTTCTATCATCCTGTTTATTTTACTGTTGTATTTGTCGTTGTTGTTCGGTTTGGTTTTGTTACCTTGGTAATCATCTTTTTGTCACTATTATCATGTGTGGTCTTC
>NW_018453545.1:0-397 GCF_002113885.1 Mizuhopecten yessoensis
CTGCTTGATAAAGAATGATTCATTTTAAATACTTTAATAACAATTTATTATTCATGGATCAAGCACATACATTGCATTACAAATAAAGTCAAATAACAAGCCATCAGATAAAAAATGTGTTTGTGATTTTATTTTCTGTATTTTAATACATTGAACCTGTAACTTATTGCCTGCTCTTTAAATTTTAATTTGTGGAATTACAACACAGGCATTAAATCCAAATGTTTTTGTCAATAAAAATAGTCCTGACAAAACAAAATCACACCCTTACTCTTGAAAAAAGAATCCATGTATTTTTTTTTTATGAGTAGGGTGTGATCTTTTGTGTCGGAACTATTTTTATAGAAAAAGAAAAAAAACATTAATAAATGCCTGTGAATTACAATAAGCTCCAACT
>NW_018453546.1:0-397 GCF_002113885.1 Mizuhopecten yessoensis
TCCCCCATCCTTCTCCTGTGCCTTCCTTGAAGGTTTCCTTTTTTTCTTGGGTGGCATACCCAGTGGAGAAAAAGGATGATTGTTGATTTTAAAATCAGTTCTAAATTGCTGCTAAATTGTTCAACAGGCTTCGAGCAGCCACATCCGGGACAGAGATATTCAGGGACATGGATACGCTTAAAATTCATAAGCGCAAAATTAGTAAATAAAGCGTCTAGCTGATGTTGACCGCAGAGGAAAGACCTGCACAAGACCAAAATGACAATTACCTAAACTCATTCAAGATTTTCACTTTAACTAAACTGGTGTTATCATACAATTTATAGACCTTATTAAATCTGTCAGTAGCAGATTTTGAGAGAATAAATAAATTATCATCAGTAGAAAGATAAGCATT
>NW_018453547.1:0-397 GCF_002113885.1 Mizuhopecten yessoensis
AAAAAAACTAAATAACAGAAAAATAAACAAGTATTTTGCACAAAGAGTTGAAATCCCAAATTAAAATGCCAGTGTACAACTACATAAGATACCGATCATTCATGCAAAGTTTCAATGAAATCCACTGGTTAGTTAAGGAGTTGTCAAGTATTTCTCACAAAGGGGCATAACTCAATCAAAAAGGGTCGAAACCCCAAATTAAAATGCCGATGCACAACTACATAATATACCGATCATTCATGCAAAGTTTCAAATAAATCCACAAGTTTGTTAAGGAGGAGTTCTCCGGACAAGTTACTGCGGACAACAGACAGACATCCAGACAGGGTGATTCCAGTAACCCCCCCCCACCCCCCCCACCCTAACTTCGTTGCAAGGGTATAATAACACAGTAACA
>NW_018453548.1:0-397 GCF_002113885.1 Mizuhopecten yessoensis
GTAAGTGATTTTTTGATGATGTTGCTTTTTCAAAAACATGACTTCTAGATGTTTTAAATGAAAAATCCATGACAAAAACATAATAGTTTTCATTCATTGTAATGGAAATGGTTAATGCATACAAATATTGTATTTCAGGTTAAATATTTACACACGTTTTGAAATCAAGTTTATTGGTACAAAACGATTTCAATATAATATCTTTTGCAAGTGTTAAACTATGATCTGATTGATAAAAAAAAGATAATATCGGAATATATATTAATGTTCCAAATGTCGTGTCGTTGAGTGAAACCGTAATACACAATACAATTTGATATTCTTTATGCATGGATCCATTCATATCCAATGTACATGGATATTGCAAAGCTTTTCATCTGTTCATGGCTAATGTGTA
>NW_018453549.1:0-397 GCF_002113885.1 Mizuhopecten yessoensis
CAATTATTGCGTGAAAATAGTGCAAAATGTAAGGACATTGAGCGTAAACGGAATATTCTGAACAACAAAATCAATGCCATTTACAATTAATATATACGTTTATCCTGGTTGCTAGACTGTGTCCAGCAGCTTTGCTGCATTTTCTTGTTGTTCGATTACTTGAGGAGATTTATCAGAGCATAAAAGAGAAGTATCATCTGCAAAGAGTTTCGAAGGGTTTTCTAGATTGTCAGTTATATCGTTTATATATAGTATAAACAACAACGGACCAAGAACCGAACCCTGAGGCACACCTGCATTTGTTGTGTTTACAGATGATTTACAATTTCCAATGAATACCTGCTGAGATATATTTGTTACATAGTTCATAACTTACCGTTGTCGACGTCATACCATT
>NW_018453550.1:0-397 GCF_002113885.1 Mizuhopecten yessoensis
TCTAGTGATGTCATATATTGTAGTTGATATATAATGTAATATAACAATAAAATGATGTCATATATTGTAGTGGATATATAATGTAGCATAATAATTTAGTGATGTCCTATCTTGTAGTGGATATATAATGAAGTATAATGATCTAGAGATGTCACATATTCTATTGGATATATAATGTAGCATAACGATCTAGTGATGTCATATATTTTGGTGGATACATAATATAGTATAACGATCTAGTGATGTCATATATTGTAGTGGAAATATAATGTAGTACAACGATCTAACGATGTCATATATTGTATTGGATATATAATTTAGTATAACGATCTAGTGATATCATATATTGTGGTAGATATATAATGTAGTATAACGATCTAACGATGTCATATATTGT
>NW_018453551.1:0-397 GCF_002113885.1 Mizuhopecten yessoensis
ATGTTACTATCCCTGTTACTATCCATGTTACTATCCATGTTACTAACCATGTTACTATCTCTGTTACTATCTCTGTAACTATCCATGTTACTATCCATGTTACTATCCATGTTACTATCTCTGTTACTATCCATGTTACTATCCATGTTACTATCCCTGTTACTATCCATGTTACNCACAATAACATTCTAGCTTCAAGGTTACGGCAAGCGGTGAAGACAAATTTTCAAAGACAACTAGTTGTATAGTCGATGTCTTTATTCTGCCGTCACAGAAACAGTAACTAATTGTATCATTAATGTCTTTACTCTGCCGTCACAAAAACCCTAACTAATTGTATCGTCGATGTCACTACTCTGCCGTCACAGAAACTGTAACTAATTGTATCGTCGATGTC
>NW_018453552.1:0-397 GCF_002113885.1 Mizuhopecten yessoensis
CCCGTACCTAAGTACATATATAAACAGTGTGCTATAACCAAGTCTTCCCCCGAACCCAAGTACATATACAAACAGTGTGGTATGACCTAATCTTTCCCCCGTACCCAAGTACATATATAAACATGGTGGTATAACTCATATACAAACAGTGTGGTATGACCTAATCTTTCCCCCGTACCCAAGTACATATATAAACATGGTGGTATAACTTAGTCTTTTCCCGTTACCAAGTACATATTTAAACATTGTGGTATAACCTAGTCTTTCCCTCGTACCCAAATATATATATAAACATTGTAGTTTAACCTAGTCTTTCCCCGTACCCAAGTACATAATATAATCATGGTGGTAGAACCTTGTCTTTCCTCGTACCCAAGTACATATATAAACATTGTGG
>NW_018453553.1:0-397 GCF_002113885.1 Mizuhopecten yessoensis
CAGTATCAATACAATTGCGTATGATATGTCTATAGAGTGATTTAAATTTATCATTAGAACTCCGAGCTGAAAGTTAGATTTGAGATTGTTTCGATTTTTCCCCGGAACAAATTTCGCGCATTGACAAATACAGTAAACACCGTAAATCCGACCTTGCCCTCCACGAGGGAGTTATTTTTGGAAGTTAATTCTTACTTTTCTCTTTGCTCATTTTGTGAAGAATCAAGGCGTGAATGTATTTGTAGATTGTATGGGAACCTGACAACAGTCGGTAGATTCTATAACAGCGTCGTTATTTGACATGACGTCAGAAACTGAGGAACCGTTGATGCGAGACGCGTGAAACTGATACCGTTTGAAGTGAGTGAACTTGTGACGGAGCACAGGTTCGTTACAA
>NW_018453554.1:0-397 GCF_002113885.1 Mizuhopecten yessoensis
CACCCATATAACACCATCACTGTCAACCCTAACACTGTCTGTGAATGTGAGTAAAATACCACCCATAAACACCATCACTGTCAACCCTAACACAGTCTGTGAACGTAAGTAAATACCACCCATATAACACCATCACTGTCAACCCTAACACTGTCTGTGAACGTGAGTAAAATACCACCCATATAACACCATCGCTGTCAACCCTAACACTGTCTGTGAACGTGAGTAAAATACCACCCATATAACACCATCACTGTCAACCCTAACGTGAGTAAAATACCACCCATATAACACCATCACTNGATGTGAGTAAAATACCACCCATAAACACCATCACTGTCAACCCTAACATAGTCTGTGAACGTAAGTAAATACCACCCATATAACACCATCACTG
>NW_018453555.1:0-397 GCF_002113885.1 Mizuhopecten yessoensis
GGGAGCAGGTATTGATTGAATTACGTCATTAGTTTGTGTGAGAAATTTACGTCGTTTTCTCAATAAATGATAACGTTACTCTCACTTGTAAACAAATGACGTAACAATCAATACCTGCTATCAAGAGCAGATAACTATGCAATACGAAAAAGACGGAATACAAAGTAATACAATACTTATACAATAGCTCATCATTAAGCAATGAACAATACATTATATTAGTTACCTTAACCATTGTAGACTTCCTTTCACAATTATGTCATTGAAGTAGATCTGTGGAGCTAATATTAAATTATTTTAACAAATGACACAAAACAAAAGTCTTTTCTTGTTCCCTCCTATCACATATACGCAAGGTTTGAGAGGAGGAGGGGGATGGAGTCTTTACCCTCTGATC
>NW_018453556.1:0-397 GCF_002113885.1 Mizuhopecten yessoensis
TATACTTTATATCAATAAGAATATACAATAATATGTGTTAACTCTTGATGGACTTATTCAACGAATCACTATTATCACAATTGCGTAAAACATTTTTTTTTATCATCTGATAAATTACTGCAAGAACAAGGGTTATCCTTTCATCTTATTTTATTGCACGCCTTTTTATATCATAAGAAGGTCACTTGACATGTCCAGCTGACGATAACACAAATAGAATAGTCGGTGTCTGTGCTAAGTAATGAATTGTTCACTGAATCTAAAACACGTCCTTGATACTATTGCCAAGAACAACATTCGTGAAGTTAATGTGACAGCAGTGAAGACTTGCGTATCCTTAATCTGTGTATGTGTATCCGTATTCTGTATATGTGGTTCCGTATTCTGTATATGTGTA
>NW_018453557.1:0-397 GCF_002113885.1 Mizuhopecten yessoensis
TGACCATTATTGTCCTACAGTATATAAATGTCATAGACCATGGTATTGAAGTGACCATTATTGTCCTACTGTAAGTACATGTCATAGATCATAGTAGTGAATGACCATTATTGTCCTACTGTAAGTAAATGCCATAGATCATGCTAGTGAAGTGACCATTATTGTCCTACTGTAAGTAAATACCATAGATCATGGTATTTAAGTGACCATTATTGTCCTACTGTAAGTACATGTCATAGATCATAGTAGTGAATGACCATTATTGTCCTACTGTAAGTAAATATCGTATATTTTGGTTGTGAATTGACCACTACTGTCCTACTGTATGTAAATGTGATAAATCAATGTAGCAAAGTGACCTTTATTGTCCTGATGTATGTAAATGCCATAGATCATG
>NW_018453558.1:0-397 GCF_002113885.1 Mizuhopecten yessoensis
TATATTCTGTAGTAGAGTCACGTCAACGTACGTTATTTCTGTTTTGTTTCTGTTCAGTCAGAGTAGACTTAAGGAATTACACCTTAATTAAAAATTAACTATATGTCGGTGTGTTCGTTTTTGTGCTATGGTCGGTCAAAGATACCAATTTAACACAACATGTGATTTTAGGTGATTTTTTGGGTTTTGACTATTTGCAGAACAAATTCATACAATTTCTTCCAAGTGTGTTATTAGATACGTATGAATGTTTGTAGAATTGATGAAAATATTCTTTTAAATTATGGAAATAAAATTTCTTAATCTTATTCGTGTAACTCAGAAAGCCGATTTTAGTTACCCCTACCCCCTATTTTTTACTGAAAATACACTCATTTTTTTACCATTTTTTGCAGAT
>NW_018453559.1:0-397 GCF_002113885.1 Mizuhopecten yessoensis
ATGAACTATTATTAGTGTCTGGGATGTAAACTATAACGATAATTCTGTTTTTTTCTAAATTGGAGTGTGATAATACCGATTGTTCCATGTGAATATACCTAGATAGGTCGGGGATTTAAATAATTTTTAACAAAAAAAAAATATAGTGACGATTTATACATGTGTGTTGACAGATAAAGTGCTGAATTGATATATCTTCCAAAATACTTCACTCTACAATCAAATATTCAAATTTAAATCATGTCCCGTTTTGACAGTAGGGATCTGAGAGATACATTCTACTTCCGGGATAAGGACAAGAACAAGCAGAATTTAGCCAAATCAGGAAAATTTGAAAACGACGATTGGTCAAAGACATCGAATGATGATAACGAACGTGCACGTCAATCTCGCAGAT
>NW_018453560.1:0-397 GCF_002113885.1 Mizuhopecten yessoensis
TACTGGCCACAGTGACCCGATTGTTGTGTATAGCATACTGGCCACAGTGATTGGATTGTTATGTACAGCATACTGGCCACAGTGACCCCAATTGTTGTGTGCAGCATACTGGTCACAGTGATCCCGATTGTTGTGTACAGCATACTGACCACAGTGATCCCGATTGTCGTGTACAGCATACTGGCCACAGTGACCCGATTGTTGTGTACAGCATACTGGCCAAAGTGATCCCGATTGTTGTGTACAGCATACTGGCCAAAGTGATCCTGATTGTTTGTACAGAATACTGGCCACAGTGATCCCGATTGTTTCGACAGCATACTGGCCACAGTGACTCGATTGTTGTGTACAACATACTGGCCACAATGATCCCGATTGTTGTGTACAGCATACTGGC
>NW_018453561.1:0-397 GCF_002113885.1 Mizuhopecten yessoensis
GGTTGTTATTTTATCTGTTCACTCATAACCAAGACAAAACGTAAACAAATCGTGATTTAGTGCTATCTGGACCAGTCTACCGACTATAGGTACACACCAGTAGCTAACGAGTTTTTTCAAGGATTTATTATCGATTTTCAACTCATTGTTATGCATCTATATGAAGCTGTGCGTGGAAGCTTGTCATTACATTTCCTTGTTAGATTGAATTTGTTCCCTTCCTCCTCTCCCTCCTCCTCCTCTTCTTACTCCCCTCCCCCTCCTCATCCTTTCTTTCTTTCTTTCTTTTTTTAATGTATTTTTCCCCATTCTTCTCCTTAACTCGCCCACTATTCATGAGTTTCTTTATTTCTTTTTTTTTATATAAATATTCATCTTCGTGTACAGTGTGGCTGAT
>NW_018453562.1:0-397 GCF_002113885.1 Mizuhopecten yessoensis
CTAATAGAAGTCATGATATAAGGAGCAAGCTCTGGAATACCGAATGAACTGTGACATGTGAACAAAGTAGGCGTGCAGGGGGAAAGACTGTGTCATCCTGCTTATCATATAGCTTAAAAATTAACCGCCCCTGTTTGGCAAATTGTAAGTAAACATCGAAGAAAGAAGCTGACTTAGAAGAGTCTGTAATGACCTTGATTTCAAGCTCAATGGTATTTATGTGGTCAACAAATTTTATTTAAAGACAGCACATCGTCAATATGTCTGAATGTGAAATTGAAGAACCTGGCTAAATTTTTGTTACGAGTCCTGATAAAACAAATCGGCCCGAAAAGGCGCACAGCTTGCCACCTAACTCAGGATATTGTCATGAACCATGACACAACCATTCTCACAA
>NW_018453563.1:0-397 GCF_002113885.1 Mizuhopecten yessoensis
CCTACATCAAATGTCATTAACACCACTGATATCGTACATCAAATGCCCTTAACACCACTGATATCCCAAATCAAATGTCATTAACACCACTGATATCCTACATCAAATGCCCTTAACACCACTGATATCCCACATCAAATGTCATTAACACCACTGATATCCTACATCAAATGTCATCAACACCACTGATATCGTACATCAAATGTCATTAACACCACTGATATCGTACATCAAATGTCGTTAACACCACTGATATCTTACATGAAATGTCATGAACACCACTGATATCCTATATCAAATGATATTAACACCACTGATATCCTATATCAAATGTCCTTAACACCACTGATAACCTACATCAAATGCCATTAACACCACTGATATCCTACATCAAATG
>NW_018453564.1:0-397 GCF_002113885.1 Mizuhopecten yessoensis
AACTTAAATTATCCTGTCTCTGTATAGCGACCGATAACGTACGCGATGTACAGTTGGTAAGTGTAAACAAAATCAAGGAATTTAATAAACCAGGTAATGTGCACTGGGCATTCAAGTTAAGGATTAAGAAATTGAAAACTATTGATATTTTAAATACATATTCGTATAAAATATTGTACCAGATATTTATGCATAATCAAACTTAGCTATAATAAAGATAAGTTACTTTATCCCCGTTCGGAATTATATCTGTACATGATTTTCAACCCATAGACCACAGGGTTTCCTATATCGAAAGGTGTATACACGGGATAGTTGACCTGTATGACCTATATATATCTACGCGTTCCTAGAAAATAGATAATTTTCTGAAATCCATTCAGCGGACTTTCTATAC
>NW_018453565.1:0-397 GCF_002113885.1 Mizuhopecten yessoensis
AAAAGCTCGCATATTGAATGCACAATCGAAACTTTCCGTTGAAGTTGGGACGTCACAGATGTTGGCTAAAATGTACCCATATCGAGGCGATCGCCGCTGAGCCAAATGAATATCTCGTAAACGGAGTCAACTAAGACGTTCGCACTTTTTTTATTCTTGATTGTAGTATATGAACTATTTTCATAGTTTGATACAGCAAAACGTTCAGGGTACACTTTAAGTCAATTTCTATTTCAGTAATCTTTTTTGTGTAAACGAAGATTTTTGTTTGAATTGTTTCAATACAAATGGGCTTGTGAGACGAGAAGTTATCACAGGAGAAAGACAATTCAATTTTTAATAGGCCTATACCTGGTCTTCTAGTTACGTCATTGTTTGGTTTACTTAATATGAAGTC
>NW_018453566.1:0-397 GCF_002113885.1 Mizuhopecten yessoensis
TTTTTTTTATTTTACAGATGCAGCTAGTCCATGGACAAGTGTGGCAATGAAATCACAAATTGTAAAAAAATCTTTTGACATATTTTTGAACTTGTAACAGTTTTCTGACCCATCATTGGAATTCTTACATATATTGAATCATTGGACTTGTTACGATGACTGGAACACAAGTGATGCGGATACGGGCCCTGTATAAGGCAATACTGAAGCTGCACCGGGGCCTACCCCAGAATTTCAAGGCCATCGGAGACCAATATGTAAAGGATGAGTTTAAACGACACAAAAACATTAACCCAGCAGAAGCCGAAGTGTTTGTAGCCGAATGGACGGTAGGTGTGACCAATATAGGTACATCTGTACTGTAAAATATCATCACAAATATTTCAATGTGATATTG
>NW_018453567.1:0-397 GCF_002113885.1 Mizuhopecten yessoensis
AAATCCTGGAGCTCCGATCATTTTAATACCGATTTTACCAACTGACTTATCTGTTTAACGGTAGTACACTAGTAAACATGTGTTACCATTATATCCGAAACGAAATTAACGGGAGTTTTACTAAGTTTATCAAGTGTTTTGTCTGCGTTGGGACACTTAAGTAGAAGTTAGCTATTGTAGCCATAAAACATTTGTAATAGTCTCCAAACTCACTGCAACACAATTAGAGATCTGACGTTTCTCAATTACAGACATACACGATGATGTACTTGACATAAGAGTTAAGTGGTGTCTCAAATGATCACCTAATTTGTCTTGTGAAATTTATTTCTTATTTTTCCTGATTGTATGGGCAAACACTTGACTTTTCAGGGTCAATGTTTCTAAAGAAAAAAAA
>NW_018453568.1:0-397 GCF_002113885.1 Mizuhopecten yessoensis
ACTTCATATCATATTTACATTTTGTTGTACATCAGTATACAAACACATACATGCTATTTTGTATCATGATATTTAAATACATGTACATGTTCGTGCAATACTCTAGTTGGCAGGCTGATAGATAACACAAATTATTTCTATTACCGATTTTTTTACATTCCCAGTACCTTTGATTCAATATAATGGGCAAAACCACTACATTTAACGAGAGTTTATACAACATAACATGATGTTTGTAACCTAGTGAATAATAACAAATGACATTTTAAACATGTGAACTATACACAAAAAATTGTACAACCAGAGAAGTTTCAGGAATAATGTAAAGGTGTATTTGCTATTGAGAAAAAGTGTGATTGTAGATACATGTACATAGGTATTTGAGTGGAAATTATAC
>NW_018453569.1:0-397 GCF_002113885.1 Mizuhopecten yessoensis
AAGGAATATACTCGTAAAATATTTTCTCATGGATACAACAATTATATTTGTACTCTCACTCAATCGTTTTCATTTAACGAGAACGTTATCAACATATGACTTTGATTAACTCATTCACCCCTGGAGACACATTTGAATCCTTCCAATTCAAAGGTTGGAATATTTCATTATGACATTTCAGGGGTTAATGAGATAAGGGGAAATACATTTTACTTGCGCTTAAAATAAAATAACCAATGTTCCGTTTCATACAGAAGAGAGATAATTTGTTGCTCGCTTGTAGCCATATTACAATTACTGATCACAAAAAAAATGTATAGTAAGCAAAACATATATTACTTATATAATCTATGTCTAAATCAAAGATTTAGTATGAAATACATTAGGACATCCCCCT
>NW_018453570.1:0-397 GCF_002113885.1 Mizuhopecten yessoensis
TAACACATTACAGGATTATGCTAAATAAAGTATCACCGACATTGCAGGGTCATATGTAGTAACACGTACGACATAAGGTTGTGTTGGTCACACAATGTCTGTCTTTGTTTAACAAAATGTTACAAAACGTAATGTGTCTTTTACATTCATCAATCAAGATACAAGTTGGTAGAGTCAGCTGGTGAATGTCTTATCCCCGAGGATTTCCGTAACCTTGATGGCTACAATTCTCTATGATGAGTAGCGACATGATTCATTAAATACACACGTTATTAAATATTAATTGGAAATTAACATGCATTCCTCTTATTCCTGACATTCGTAATAGTCCTGGTTTTCGCATCTCCTCTTCTGTTTGCTGTTTAGATCAGTTTGGATAGCCACCATTTTGGCCCCT
>NW_018453571.1:0-397 GCF_002113885.1 Mizuhopecten yessoensis
GTCAAAAGTTGACGTTGGAAGGACGACGGTCACGGCACCACGGTATAAGCTCACTGGCTTTTCGGACTAGGTTAGCTAAAACTGATTGAAAAAGTCATCATGGTTTTATTTATCCGAAACATTCCTGTAAAAACAAAGCTTTTCATCTTTTCCTGTGAAGTAATTTTGACAACTCTTTCTTAATTAGGTCGATTACTGAATAAGTCTGTTTTCTGAATGATTCGGTAATAGCTTCATCCATGTTCAGGACATATCCAACTGTAATAAAACAGGCCCTATGATGTCAATTACAACAGCAGGCGTTACATACTTAACTACTCTGTTTGTGTTGTATGTTTGTTGTCTTATAGTGACTGCTGATCTCTGTTAAATGTTATTTATGTTGAAAAATGGGCGG
>NW_018453572.1:0-397 GCF_002113885.1 Mizuhopecten yessoensis
ATACTGTATAGCCGTGGACATACCACATTATACTGTATAACCGTGGACATACCACAGTATACTGTATACACTTGGACATACCACATTATACTGTATAACCTAGGACATACCACATTATACTGTATAACCGTGGACATTCCACATTAAACTGTATAAACTGTGGATATACCACATTATACTATATAACCGTGGACATGCCACATTAAACTGTATAATCGTTGACATACCACATTATACCGTATAACCGTGGACATACCACATTATACTGCATAACCGTGGACATACCACAGTATACTGTGTAATCGTGGACATACCACATTATCACTATAACCGTGGATATACCACATTATCAGTATAACCGTGGACATACCACATTATACTGTATAACCGTGGACAT
>NW_018453573.1:0-397 GCF_002113885.1 Mizuhopecten yessoensis
TTTACCTGTACTTTCCTGTTGTAGTTGTGAGGTACTGTAGTATGTATTTGACTATACTATCCTGTTGTAGTTGTGAGGTACTGTAGTATATATTTAACTGAACTATCCTGTTGTAGTTGTGAGGTACTGTAGTCTGTGTTTATCTGTAATATCCTGTTGTAGTTGTGAGGTACTGTAGTATGTGTTTAACGCTACTATCCTGTTGTGTTTACCTGTACTATCCTGTTGTAATTGTGAGGTACTGTAGTATGTGTTTTACTGTAGTATCCCTTTGTAGTTGGATGTACTGTAGTATGTATTAAACGGTACTATCCCTTTGTAGTTGTGATGTACTGTAGTATATATTTAACTGAACTATCCTGCTGTAGTTGTGAGGTACTGTAGTATGTGTTTACCT
>NW_018453574.1:0-397 GCF_002113885.1 Mizuhopecten yessoensis
GGTATATGATATGTGTAATGATACAGGTATACATGTAGGTATATGATATGTGTAATGATACAGGTATATAGGTAGGTATATGATAAGTGTAATGATTCAGGTATACAGGTAGGTATATGATATGTGTTATGATACATATATACAGGTAGGTTTATGATATGTGTAATGATACAGATATACAGGTAGGTATATAATATGTGTTATGATACAATTAAACAGGTAGGTATATGATATGTGTTATGATACAGATATACATGTAGGTATATGATATGTGTAATGATACAGGTATGTATTTGATAAGTGTAATGATACAGGTATATAGGTAGGTATATGATATGTGTTATGATACAGGTATACAGGTAGGTATATGATATGTGTAATGATACAGGTATACATG
>NW_018453575.1:0-397 GCF_002113885.1 Mizuhopecten yessoensis
AATGGGGACAGCAGGTACAATTCTTACGCTCTACCTGCAGGGACTACGTTAATGGAGAACATTATGTAATTTAGTGAATTCATAACCAGCACTGGGTATGTTTTATCTGGATGTTATTGATGAAAACGTCTTGCATAAATTGTGTCTTATTATTTGTACTGATTCCTACTGGTTAGCTCATCTGAACCGAAGGGCCAAGTGGGTTTATGCCGTGGAGCGGCGTCCGTCCGGTGTCAACTTTTTACTTTTAACATCTTCTTCTGAATAACCCAGTGACATAGGGTGATGGTATTTGGCCAGTAGACCATCGCTCATTTTTAATGTCCCATGGGTCAAAAATGTTAAAATCCTTAAACAACTTCATCTGAATAACCAGAAGGCTCAGAATGATGAAATA
>NW_018453576.1:0-397 GCF_002113885.1 Mizuhopecten yessoensis
TTTCAAAAACCTTGACTAAATATAACATAGCGTCAAAAACCTATAAAAAATGTACCACAGTCCCAAAAACCTATACAGAATGTACCACAGTCTCAAAAATCTATAGTAAATGTACCACAGCGTCAACAAACGGAATAAAATGTACCACAGCGTCCACAAACAAGACAAAATGTACCACAGTGTCAACAAAAAAGTAAAAATATACTGCCGCGTCAAAAACCTTGACAAAATGTGCCACAGTTCCAAAAACCTTGACAAAATGTACAACAGCGTCAATACCCTAAACAAAATATACCACAGCGTCAACAAACAAGACAAAATTTACCATAGTTTTAAAAACCTTGACAAAATATACCACAGTTTCAAAAACCTTGACTAAATATAACATAGCGTCAAA
>NW_018453577.1:0-397 GCF_002113885.1 Mizuhopecten yessoensis
TGGCTGTGTTTATTGTATGTTTATTTCAACATCAGATATATTTCATTACTGTGGCTGTGTTTATTGTAAAAAATAATTAACATCAGCTAGATTTCACTACAATGGTTGTGTTTATTGTGTTTATTTCAACATCAGATAAATTTCTCTACTGTGGCTGTGTTAATTATATATTTACTTTAACATCAGATATCTTTCATTACTGTGGCTGTGTTTATTGTATGTTTAATTTAACATCAGCTAGATTTCATTACTGTGGTTGTGTTTATTGTATGTTTATTTCAACATCAGATATATTTCACGACTGTGGCTGTGTTTTTGGAAAAAAATAATTAACATCAGCTAGATTTCACTATTGTGGCTGTGTTTATTGTGTTTATTTCAACATCAGCTAGATTTC
>NW_018453578.1:0-397 GCF_002113885.1 Mizuhopecten yessoensis
TGGTTGATCTTCAGGATCGTTGTCTCCCCGTTTACGAGAAAACAGTTTTCTAAACGGTGATTTGGATCGAGACCTCCTCTCTTTAATACAGAAATGGTGAGATTTAGACTGGATTGACTTCTCCTGTATCGTTAAGTTAATGCTACATGAAGCTACCAACTCCTGTGCAGGGCTTGGCGTGTGCTGAACACCTACCTTGTGTGGTGCTGGTCATGCTTCTGTGGACCTAAGCTTGGCTTACGATATATATATCTACACTACTACCAACAAAGCAGCCAGTATACCAAATATAAAAATCCAAAATTTGTCCTCATTAAAATCTGATATATCCCAACAATACATCATAAAATCACCAACAAACTCTTGCATATGAAGTATATTCTAACGCACAGCTGTA
>NW_018453579.1:0-397 GCF_002113885.1 Mizuhopecten yessoensis
AAATATGACGTGATATGACACAATTTCGTCACCGGGTGGCGATTTTGGTGCATGGCGAATTTGCCTGCACTAACCTTATCTTTAAGATATAACCGAAACAAATTGTAAACTTGTAATTGTATTATGGTTTCAGAGAATCAATTACTAATGTTATATGATTGGTTTGAACATATTCTCATACATGTATGATGATTATGAATATCAGTTTAAAGACACCTACAAACAAACACGGAGTATCTTCATTTCCTTTTCTTTTTACGCCTCGATAAATTTTCCTTTTTCTTTTCTCTAGTATTATTAATTGTTGTAATAGGAGCTAGGGATACAGACTGTTTATGGCTATAATTTTCGTTTAAAAAAAATAGACAAAATTAAAATGCAATTGTGTCTGTTTAAA
>NW_018453580.1:0-397 GCF_002113885.1 Mizuhopecten yessoensis
AATTGGATTAGGGATCTTACTTATTGTAAGATCAAAGGTATCTTCCTAAGGTATAACTTGGTTTAACTGTACAGGTAATCAGAAATATAATTTTACGTTTACTATATAAACGCAAACAGACTAGAATAAAAGTAAAAATTTGCATACACTGTATGCCCCCTGGATAATCCCAGCCTCCGGCCAACCCTGTTAAAAGAAACAATGCACTGTACCTCAAGGAAGCAGAGACGTTTCTCTACTGCCTGGTGTAACTGGTTGTCTGAGACCCTGGGTACAAAACAAGCACAATATATACCTCCCTATTAGAATATTAATATACACTAACACTAAAAACACAGATGAAGCGACTGGTGTAGATGGGCTACGCCCAAAACGCCATATAACCACCTTCAACCAC
>NW_018453581.1:0-397 GCF_002113885.1 Mizuhopecten yessoensis
CTGGGTCTCTCTTAGAGTCAGAGCAAACATTACCACGACGAATTTCCTTAACGGAAACGTTCTTAACGTTGAAACCGACGTTATCACCTGGAACACCTTCAGCAAGGGATTCGTGGTGCATTTCAACAGACTTAACTTCAGTGGTAACACCAGTTGGAGCGAAAGTGACAACCATACCTGGCTTAATAGTACCAGTTTCAACACGACCGACTGGGACAGTACCAATACCACCGATCTTGTAGACATCTTGAAGTGGAAGACGGAGTGGCTTATCGATTGGACGAGCTGGTGGTTCAATAGAATCGATAGCTTCTAAAAGAGTCTTACCGGAGTAGGAACCAGACTTGGTTTCCTTAGACCAACCCTTGTACCATGGCATGTTTTGGGTGGCTTCAAT
>NW_018453582.1:0-397 GCF_002113885.1 Mizuhopecten yessoensis
AACTTTGAGGAGCCATAAAAAACAAACCAAGTGACTTAAATCTTTTTGGAAACCGGCCCTTTCTGGAACCATTGAAGACGAAAACGTTGATATGTGTAGATCAGTAAGACCTCCTGGTTTGGCCCACTATACCACTGTATTAGACATTGTACATGTATCTTCAAATCTTTTTATCCGTCAAGACAAAACACTGTGATTGCATTTTATTATTCAAACAAAAGTTTAAAAAATGAAACGACGTGACAGAACAAATATATGTAATCCCAACTATGCCCATTTTACGTCCTATTTACATAAAAGATTTCAAAAAGATTTTACCTTATTTTATCCAAGGCTTAAAAGCATGCACGGTTCTTAACCATTTATACAGAGTTAGTCTTAACCATTTATACAGAGT
>NW_018453583.1:0-397 GCF_002113885.1 Mizuhopecten yessoensis
GTTACAAATGTCTGAAATGCACATGCTATACTGATATGGGTCACATTACACATAATGCTGTTACCCATATGTCAGCATAGCATATGATATATTTCAGACATTTGTAAAGAATTGATCCCCTGTGGTTCAAGGTGGGAAGTCGAGGATGAATCGAGATTTATTTATAAAAAGTAAGGCGGCAGGCCAATTGCTGGCAGTTTGTAATGCGTTAAGGAAAATACATTGCCATGCTTTTTAAATGCACAACATGTATGTAGACATGTTGAAAAAAGTTTCTTTTTACAAGTTATTTCATCAGTTCTGTCTCTTCTTTTTTATTAAAAACAACGAAAACAAAAAATGACAAGCACCAAGCATTCCATTAAGTCCCCTGTACATGTACAATGTCTTTTACCAC
>NW_018453584.1:0-397 GCF_002113885.1 Mizuhopecten yessoensis
TGTCCTGGCCCAATTACTCTACAGTTGAAATGAAGGTACCCAAAATGGTACACATTTTAAAGAAAAAATATTCATATTTCCTATAAAAAAAATTGAAAGACCAATTTTTTCACTGAAATGAAACAATACATGCCTTTAGTCTTCATTTTATGTATTTCTTGGGTATCAACAGCGCGTGTGTCTATCTAAAGAGCTCATTAAAGTGAGTCAGATTCATTTGGAATGTTAAGCTGGTTAAGTACCCAAAAATACTTCATAAGTACCAACGTTATGCATATGTATGAGTTTTGGAAAGTTAAATCTATAATGTGTGTCAATAAATACGTACTTTACAGCTCTTATCCATTTAGTTATTTCATACATCATCATAAATTTTGTAATACGACTAAACTTTGTT
>NW_018453585.1:0-397 GCF_002113885.1 Mizuhopecten yessoensis
AACTGTATCGAATAATCTTTTCATAGACGGTACATCATACAATCTATCACGTATTTGTTTGAAATCGGCGCATTCAATCATAAAGTGTTTAACTGGAAATGGATGATCGCATTCTTGGTAATAAGGCAGGTCTTCTCTACGCGAAATGCAGCGATGTGTGATGTAGGGACAATTTCCTCTCTGCGGTCTGCTCTACTTGCTGCACATGAACTCACATTAGGTTGGATTGCAAATAACTTACTGTTAAATTATTCAGACCATTTATTTTGCCAATTCGTTACAAGAGGTTTAAAATTAGAAAAAGGCAGTTTAATATCTGTTGGTTGTAGGTTAAGGGCTGCTTTAGCAGCTCTATCTACCTTCTCATTTCCGTTTATTCCGACATGACCTGGTATCC
>NW_018453586.1:0-397 GCF_002113885.1 Mizuhopecten yessoensis
TTTTCTTTCCTCTTCAGTAGGCATATGAGAACACATGCCACAAGAGCACCTGGAAAGAAAGAAAAAAAGATCAATTTAATTTACATATTATTCACTGATTGATGGGCAATAGACATAAAAAGTACTTGAAAAATTCTATCAAATAAGTGATACAGTAGTTTTTGTGCATGTACATGCGATAAAAGATGATATGAATGCATCAATTGCCTTTCAATCCACTAATTATAAGTTTTAAGGAAAATTTCAATTTTGATATTAGATATTTCAGTACGTAAAAATATTACCTTTTTATGGAATTACAAGATATTAGAGAGAGAGAGAAAAAACAGAAATGTGATGCGAGTGAAAGATGGAATGTGGGCATGCATGTTTTATATACACTGTACTTAGATGAATG
>NW_018453587.1:0-397 GCF_002113885.1 Mizuhopecten yessoensis
AACAAATTAACCTAACAGTATAACGAGATTATCATGAAATATCCCCTGTTTTTCATATTCACTGAAATGACATCTCATTTGTTTGGTGTTTTAAAAATTACTAGAAAGTGAAGTAAGAAGCTCTTATTTGAAAAAAAATAATCAGTAACGCGATGCAGAAAGTACACAAAGTAAAAACTGCACCAATGACATTGGCAATGGTTTTATTCTCATAAACAATCAGTGTAGAGAATACAGTATACAAATGGGTGACAATAATACATGGTGTAACAGGAAAACCATTAGTATTGTGAATTGATTATCTCATTAATATCGGTAATAAATTTAGCCAATGATATCGGTTCATGTTGTATTACATAATTGAATAATGTATGAAATTTAAATGTGTTTGGTCTTT
>NW_018453588.1:0-397 GCF_002113885.1 Mizuhopecten yessoensis
GTGATCTCGATTAAGTAATCCTTGATCTCAGTTTAGTAATTTGTGATCTCAGTTTAATAATTTGTGGTCCCAGTTTAGTTATCCATGATCTTGGTGTAATAATCCTTGATCTGGGTTTAGTAATCCATGATATAATTTCCGTAATCTGTGATCTCAGTTTAATAATCCGTGATCTCGGTTTTGTATTCCGTGATCTCAGTTTAGTAATCTGTGATCTTAGTGTAGAACTATGTGATCTTAGTTGAGTAATATGTGATCCCAGTTTACTAACACGTGGTCATAGTTTAGTAATCAATGATCTTGATGTAGTAATCAATTATCTCATTTTAGTAATCTGTGATCTCAGTTTAGTAATCCATGATCTCATTTTAATAATCTGTGATCTCAGTTTAGTAAT
>NW_018453589.1:0-397 GCF_002113885.1 Mizuhopecten yessoensis
AGGTCAGTGAAATAAGAGTTTTGTACTTACCTTTCGAGTTAGGTACTGAAACGAAATAAAACCATAAATGCATATGCCTACATTATCAAATGGTTAAACTTGATTGTGATATGTAAAACGATGATGCGACCAGATAAATGTTTCAACATTTTCTTAAAACAAGTCACATTGGATAAGTTTCTTACGGTTTACTCTAGATGGAGAAAAAAACAACCATTTAGAACCCTGCAGACAAATATATAACAGCAAAACGACAACCTGATCGCTAATGTACTGCTAGATATTAGTATTCTTGAATGTATATTCTAACATTTTATATCATTATATCATATTTTTTGGATAATTCAGAAAAGGCATATAGCTAAAGGTTATTTATCATTATGTTCAATATTGTATA
>NW_018453590.1:0-397 GCF_002113885.1 Mizuhopecten yessoensis
TTTTTTTATTGGTTCTTTTATTATATTACGTCGTATATTGTTTTCCCCTACCTCGTTCAAGGTTTTCATCCATTTCTTTTCTATGGCTTTGTTTATTGGAGAGTATGCCTCTTCTTTAAATAAATTGACTTCACCTTGAATTGCTTCTTGTTTTAGTTCGTTTTTGGCTAATTTATCGGCTTTTTCATTTCCTAGAATGTCTACATGGGCTGGTACACATTCAAATTTAACGGGAATTCCTTGATTTTTAAGTCATTGTACTGAATTTAAAATACAGTTAAGTTCGGTCGTTCTTGTACTGTTTTTGGTTTCTATCGATTGTAGCGAGGATAGACTATCTGTGAGAATTACGGCCCCTTGTTCAGGTTTTTCTTGGTCAATAATTCTAAGTGCTAGA
>NW_018453591.1:0-397 GCF_002113885.1 Mizuhopecten yessoensis
ACGCAAGCCGCACGCAGAACGAACTGAACCTAGGTGGATACTTGGACGTAATTCTAACTGTAGCTCCCATTAAACACAGGTATACAAACATTGTACCTTTTTCGTTTGTATAACGAAATTCAAACTGCTTGCCTCCATGTGTTTAATAAACAGTTAACACCAGTTTCCTTTAGCTGCATTATATTATAGTACGTATGTATGAGGAACGACCGTCTGTGCATACTAGAGTTTCTGCAAGATAACTTCATTGCTTCAATATTGTTCCAATTTTTATGCACCTTTAACTGGAATGCACGCATGTACATTTTATGACAGCAAAACCATAATTAATAAGCATTAATGCTCCGATTGTTTAATTTTCAAACTAGTTTTCTCAACATAGTTAACGTCAATAATT
>NW_018453592.1:0-397 GCF_002113885.1 Mizuhopecten yessoensis
TACATAGATACAGTGTATAGTAATCAGAAATTAGTTAAGTTCAGGTTTTAAGTTGCATGTAATTAAAAAAATCTAAAAGGTGGGTGGATGTATATGGTTTCCAAATATATTGGATACCCCATAATCACTGGTCGAACGGCACTGTGTAGGTTCCGGAAATAGCGATCACCGAATCGAAGCGAGAGCTAAATAAATCACGTTGTTGGACACCTCCACTGCTCCAGTCGAGATAAATTTGGATTATTTTAATCATTATCCATGTTGTATGATTAGTCAAAACAGATACAGCAGTTATTTTTACAACTTTTGAACCCGATAAAATGTCATATATATTGATAACACTTCTTAATCTATTAATCACAAGCGCTGACATCCGAGTCGATCTAATTTCTACAAT
>NW_018453593.1:0-397 GCF_002113885.1 Mizuhopecten yessoensis
AAATTATTGTGTAAATATTTGTAATACAGGCTAGAGAAACCAAGTTGGCTAAGGGAAGGAGGAAAAGAGAAGGTGCATCATCCTTACAAGCTACCAACTGCAGCTTGTCTGAAAATATTTTGCAGGCAAACAACTCGCAAGTGTGTAGTTTTAGTTTTCATTTTCTGCCTTCAAAAACTTATTTTTAATTTAACTAGTTGTCAGTTATTAATGAATTATATTAGGTGAATGAGTCTTGCATTTTTATATATGGCTGGCTGACCATAGGGGATAATAACATGTGTGTTGGTATACACTTACAAAGTACATTCCTGTTTGAACACAGAATATGTATATAGAACAACTAACATGAGAACCTGATGCAAAAACAAAAGAATGTTATCATTGACAACCGTTC
>NW_018453594.1:0-397 GCF_002113885.1 Mizuhopecten yessoensis
AGGGTTAGGGTTAGAACCAAACCAGCATAAGGATGTTACCGATATAGCATAAATGATGTCATTTTAGCATAATGCCGCGGTAAGGGTTAGGGTTAGGGTTGGAACTAAAATAGTTTAAAAGGGGTTACGGTTAGATAGATAATAGTTTAAGGTTGACTTGTTCGGCAAATATTAAATATGCAATTTTGGTCTTTTCTTTTCAGTCATCTCAAGAAAGCTACAAATTTCACGAATCTGACACGGAAGAGTCCAGTGATGATATGGTCCCGCCCTCACCACAGAAAAGGACATACAGGGTTCCGCACCATTCCCCAAAGAAGAGGTGCATTTCAGCACTTTCTGTGAGGCCCACGCGGGTTAGAGAGAAGAAGTTGTGCGACATCTGTGGAAAGGAGCA
>NW_018453595.1:0-397 GCF_002113885.1 Mizuhopecten yessoensis
AATCAGGTGTCTAGTGTAATGAATTGGTATTATTATACATACCGGCCATAACTATTGCATGTACATGTGAGGGTTAATAAAATGAAAAGGCAGAAATGACAAAGTTTCAATTTACATACATGACTTATGCAAGATACCCATTGCACCCAGTTTACAATTGAATCACACCCAACATCCCATAATTAAATGTGTTAACAGTTATGACACGTTATGTGTACGTTTGCTCTTTGTGAAAAAAAGTGATATTATAAGAAACAGAAATAATTGTTTTTCATTGTACACAAAATATGACCGTTTTCTTGCACATAAAAACAGTGATTATCGAACCACGGCTCTAATCTAATTCCGTGACCGAACTGAACGACAGCTGAAACCTACGTACACTGGCATGAACATT
>NW_018453596.1:0-397 GCF_002113885.1 Mizuhopecten yessoensis
TGCTGATGACACTATTTTGTTAGCAGACACCCCAGAAGATTTACACTGTCCATTAACACCATGATTTATATGTAAATTCTCTTCACTGTAACCAGTTTTCGAGAGTAAAAAACTTGTCAATGTCGCTCAGAATAGACAGCTCTCGATCTTTCTCCTTTACGTAAGTTTCGACTTGCAATACTTCAAATACAAACGAGTTATTCCCCTTTGTACGTAAAACGTATGCTTCGTTGCTTTGAACATCCCTATTGTAGACCACTACCATTCATTGATCTGGGTAAGTCCATTATGTTCTACGGTGGTGAAAGGGTAAAGTTATCACTCAGGCACACAATTATGCGCAACAAGAGGTCATCATAAAGCACAATATAACAATGATATGGTTGACCGTAAAGCA
>NW_018453597.1:0-397 GCF_002113885.1 Mizuhopecten yessoensis
TGTTGCGTTTGTATTTAAAGCGTATACATGAATATCATAGTATAGACCGATGGGTACATTTCATACTGTTGAATACAACGTATATATCGCTAATGTATAAATGAATTACATGTAAAGGTTTGATACAGAGTGTTGAAAGTGTTGAATTTACCTTAAATAATAACGTGTGTAATTAATTTAGCAAGTTTAATGAGTATAAACTCAGTACATATTATATTACTTCTTGTGAGTAGTACCTAACTTTCAAATTGTAACAATAATAGATTGATGATGGAAATTTGATGTAAACATATATCATCCATGGATATGGTTTGTAACTATGCAATGGGTAAACCATAATTATAGTACGATAGTTAGATTTACAAATATGTAGCTATTGATATCGTTAGGGCTCTAG
>NW_018453598.1:0-397 GCF_002113885.1 Mizuhopecten yessoensis
AGCCTGTTTAGTTTGCCACCATTTTGAACGTCAATCACGGAAGCAGACTCTCTAGGATTTTCAGCCAGCGCCATTCCCTCGGCCCCGAAAATCTGCATAATGTTTGATTTGAACCACAGGTAAACATTAATTTTGTAGAACTATATTTAGCTACATTTACTAAAAAAATATATTAAAATGAACTTCATCTATTTTACAACAATTATGTAACAAGTTTTTACAACTTGTACTAATAACTCTTGTTGGCCCGGATGTTAGCGCGCGGGGGGTCTTATCGTTGGAGGAAACCGGAATACCCGGAAAAACCACACGAGGTCGGGCAGGTGACCCAAACCTTTTCAGATCCTGTCGAGGAATCGAACCCCGGCCGCCTTGGTGAAAGGTAAGTGCGCTATCC
>NW_018453599.1:0-397 GCF_002113885.1 Mizuhopecten yessoensis
AGGGTACAGACAGAGACACGTGTGTATATCAATAAGGTACAGACAGTCACACGTGTCTATCGTTAGGGTACAGACAGTGACACGTGTATATCAATAAGGTACAAACAGTGGCACATGTGTATCAATAAGGAACAGACAGTGACAAATATATATCAATAGGGTACACACAGTGACATGTGTGTACATTTTATATCAAAAGGGCACAGACGGTGACATGTGTGCACAATGTATATCAATAGGGTTTAGACAGTGACACGTGTGTATCGATAGGGCACAGACAGTGACACATGTGTATAGATAGGGTACAGACAGTGACAAATGTGTATCGATAGGGTATAGACAGTGACATGTTTGTATATCAATAAGGTACAGACAGTCAAACTTGTGTATCGATAGG
>NW_018453600.1:0-397 GCF_002113885.1 Mizuhopecten yessoensis
CTGAAGAATTTTATCTGGTATTATATAGTTCTGAATGTACATGTGGCATCAAATAGTGATATACAGATGTACGAAGATAGAGAATGTCTATATCAGTGCCTGATAATATAAAGTAGTTGATAACAAGAGGCATTGCTCGTCTGGTATTATTAATTATGTATGACTATAAATCATTTAAAAGAACCTGTTGAAAGATTTAAACACATTTGGCATGTGCCTTTGAAAATTGAACAAGGTCATTACGTTGCGGAACGTCATTTAAATGTCAGCGAATCGAACATCCGTAATTGGCAAAAAAAGACGCAACAATTTGTAATCATGCTAGCTAAGAAGAGAGCCAACCGGGGGAGACAGGCAGCGCATCCCGATATGGAACACGACCTGTACCATTGGGTTT
>NW_018453601.1:0-397 GCF_002113885.1 Mizuhopecten yessoensis
ATATGGCGCTAATTATTACGCTTCTGATTCCCGCCCTTTTTTAATTCATTACATTTCTCATGTTTTATGCTTTAAAACTGTAATAAATAGAAAATTCAATGGTGTCTTTACTGATAACAAATATATTTCTCGAGTGTAGCTAATAGTTTGATGTTTTTCACGAGTGCGCACTAGTGGTATCTATGAATTTGTGAAATGCTATGAATTTCTTTCTCCTCGTTTGGGTCTTTTACAAATAAGATTTTAAAATGTAAAACCAGAATATTTGAGCTACGTTTTGTGTTTTTGGATATTTTTTCTCAATATTTTCCTCCATCTTTCTCTTTTTATTGACGTCAAATTTGCTTTCTCATATTCTTTGGACGTAAAAATTCAGTTGCGGAAGAAAGAAAAAAAA
>NW_018453602.1:0-397 GCF_002113885.1 Mizuhopecten yessoensis
CAGTGGAGTATTTTTCCCTTACAATATTGGTTAACAAGTATAACCCACCCTCGACACGTGTGTTTCAGTTGAATTCACTCTTTTTTGATGGAATTGTTCCTGGGCATATTTGCGGTCAGAGTATGATAGCCTCAGATAACATATCAATATTTAACAGTGTTACGGGTTTATTTTCCCTGACAAATTGATTATTAAAACTTTAGCTAGTGCATTATATAGGTATTTGCATTTTTTTTTAATTTGGCCTACAGGTACTTCAGTCATTTTCTCTGCATGGATGGAAAGATCATCAGAGTTTTTATTGAAATTGTAAATTTCAGGACCCCCGGGCCATCCCTTCTCCTGTGGGAGAGGTTAAAGTTTACTATAGTTTATATAGGGAAATAACACTTTTGTG
>NW_018453603.1:0-397 GCF_002113885.1 Mizuhopecten yessoensis
GAAAAGTGAAATATATATTTTTGCATGTCATTTTACAAGGTTACACTCTTGACCTGCGTTATAAATAGTACTTTTCAAGATAAATGGGGAATGGAATTGTTACAATAAGCATAAATGAGTTATGTATATAGATGTATCAAATATTATTTAATTTTCTATTCGATCATTTTGTAATTGCTATGTGTTTTGTATTTTTGTAAATAGTTTAAATGAACGTGTCTACTCCTATTCTTAACAGGATCGGAAGTTTGCTTAGCCTGTTATACGGAGATAATCTGAAATTTGAAGCCCAATCATTTGGTACATTGATGTTACGTAAAAGTGTTTCTAGGAGTTCGTAAAGGCTATGAGCGTCTTGTTAAGTATTACCAGAAATTACAGCAGTTATATATTTATA
>NW_018453604.1:0-398 GCF_002113885.1 Mizuhopecten yessoensis
ACGAGGTAATGGCTGTACAACTTGTATCCCACGTATCAGTGGAGGCTTATGTACCGTAAACCTGACAAACGAGGTAATGGTTGTACAATTTGTATCCCACGTTTCAGTGGAGGTCTATGTACCGTAAACCTGACAAACGAGGTAGTGGCTGTACAATTTGTATCCCACGTGCTAGTGGAGGTCTATGTACCGTAAACCTGGCAAATGAGGTAATGGCTGTACACTTTGTATCCCACGTATCAGTGGAGAACTATGTACCGTTAACCTGGCAAACGAGGTAATGGCTGTACACTTTGTATCCCACGTATCAGTGGAGGTCTTTGTACCGTAAGCCTGACAAACGAGGTAATGGTTGTCCAATTTGTATCCCACGTATCAGTGGAGGTCTATGTACCGTT
>NW_018453605.1:0-398 GCF_002113885.1 Mizuhopecten yessoensis
ACCACTGGGGATATGTCTCCACCTGCAGATTAGATTGTGTCAACGTTTGTACACCTCTGGGGATATGTTTCCACCTACATATTAGATTGTGTCAAGGATTGTACATCTCTGGTGATATGTCTCCACCTTCAGATTAGATTGTGTCAACGACTGTACACCTCTGGGGATATGTCTCCACCTATAGATTATAATTAGTCAAGGACTGTACATCTCTGGGGATATGTCTCCACCTACAGATTAGAATGTGTCAAGGACTGTAATCCACTGGAGGTATGTCTCCACCTACAGATTAGAATGTGTCAAGGACTGTACACCACTGGGGNTCTACAGATAAGAATTTGTCAAGGACTGTTCATCTCTGGGGATATGTCTCCACCTTCAGATTAGATTGTGTCAAC
>NW_018453606.1:0-398 GCF_002113885.1 Mizuhopecten yessoensis
TAGAACATGTTGTACGGTTATATTGATTCTGTTGGAGCATTCACAAGTACAGATAGATAGAACATGTTGTACGCTTATATTGATTCTGTTCGAGACAACACACATACAGATAGATAGAACATATTGTCAGGTTATATTGATTCTGTTGGAGCAGTTAAACATACAGATAGATAGAACATGTTGTATGGTTATATTGATTCTGCTGGAGCAGATACACATACAGATAGATAAAACATATTGTATGGTTAAATTGATTCTGTTGGAGTTCATAGAACTTCAGCACGTGACCTGGTGTAAAACATAGTAGCCTGATCACACGGAGCAGACACAAATACAGATAGATAGATCATATGGTATGGTTATATTGATTCTAGTGGAGCAGACACACATACAGATAG
>NW_018453607.1:0-398 GCF_002113885.1 Mizuhopecten yessoensis
CTATAATATACTTAATGTTGAGGCTGTAATATACTTAATGTCGAGACTAGTATACTTACTGTCAAGGCTGTTAAATACTTACTGTTGAGGCTGTAACATACTTACTGTCGAGGCTGTAACATACTTCGAGGCTGTAATATACATTCTGTTGAGGCTGTAACATACTTACTTTTAGGGCTGTAATACATTTAATGTCGAGGCTGTAATATACTAACTGTTGAGGCTGTAATATACTTACTGTTGAGGCTGTAATGTACTTACTGTCGAGGCTGTTAAATACTTACTGTTGAGGCTGTAATTTACTTACTGTTGAGGCTGTAATATACATTCTGTTGAGGCTGTAACATACTTCGAGGCTGTAATATACATTCTGTTGAGACTGTAACATACTTACTTTT
>NW_018453608.1:0-398 GCF_002113885.1 Mizuhopecten yessoensis
TTACATGTTTTATAGATATTTTCCAATGCATTCTAAATTTGGCATGTAGGTGTATGATTGTACCGCAAACTCAACTATGACATCCGTTTTCTAATTAAACAAAATGGCTGCCATATACTGGTTACTGATTGGTCGAAGCTCCGTTATGGTACGATTTCGTTCAAATTTAGTATGTATGTGTAATATGATATTGCAAACTCAACTGCGACATTTGTTTTTTAATTTGACAAAAATGGCCACCATATACTGGGTTATGATTGGTCGAAATTTAGATATTATTTGATTCTGCCAAGAATTGGTACGTAGGGGTTTTAAGGGATCCCAAACACAATGGTAACAGTTTCGAAAATTTTAGTTGCCATGATAACGAAATGGAGGCCTCTGATTGGTCGAAATTT
>NW_018453609.1:0-398 GCF_002113885.1 Mizuhopecten yessoensis
ACGTGTCGCAACCTTCCAAGACCGACTTGTCCCTTTGTCAAGCTACAGTATGACAGCACCAATATCAGTTCTGTATTTCAGACATGCATTTGTAACGAACCCCTGTGTGCAGGGTTAACATTTTGCCAGTTACCAAATACTTGTGGGATTTCGTTATGGCTACGGCATCCTAACTTTAAATATGACGATTTTCTGCTACGATAGAAACAATTTTGGCTCAAACCTAAATAGGTTACAGTTCAATTGCTGTCATAACCAAGACTTACCGCACTGTCGACTGCATTTTTCAAAATCTACTGCCACAATCGGGTATGTTTCAGGTTTATACAGACTCATGTCAGTGTATATATAGCATGAGATTGGCTCATAACTTTTCCTCAAAATGATAAAAATGTGGA
>NW_018453610.1:0-398 GCF_002113885.1 Mizuhopecten yessoensis
CAGGCCGTGTTGTATACAGATCTCTTGTTAGATCTATCCAGGCCACGTCGTATACAGATGTCTTGTTAGATCTATCCAGGCCGTGTCATATACAGATGTCTTGTTAGCTCTATCCAGGCCGTGTTGTATACAGATCTCTTGTTAGATCTATTCAGGCCGTGTTGTATACAAATGTCTTGTTAGATCTATCCAGGCAGTGTTGTATACAGATCTCCTGTTAGATCTATCCAGGCCACGTCGTATACAGATGTCTTGTTAGATCTATCCAGGCCGTGTTGTATACAAATGTCTTGTTAGATCTATCCAGGCAGTGTTGTATACAGATCTCTTGTTAGATCTATCCAGGCCACGTCGTATACAGATCTCTTGTTAGATCTATCCAGGCCGTGTCATATACA
>NW_018453611.1:0-398 GCF_002113885.1 Mizuhopecten yessoensis
ATCGCGACTTGCAGCCTCCAATGAAGAAGGCTGCCAACGGACCGGTGCAGGCTGAGGGACACCGGCCCATCATCCCCCAGGAAGTCATTGATGGCCTCCGCCACCAAGGTCTCTCGGGGGGAGAAGGGACGAGGAGCCTCAACAGCCAGCGCTGGGTAATGTCTACCCTCCACTATAAGGGCAAGAAGACCCAGGACGTCTGGGACCCCGCAGTCATGGACCTGTGCACAGAGCATGCGCACAAGGCCCCTGACCCATTGGTCCCAGCCATCCTCGGGGCTGCCTTCATGGTCAGGGTGTCGCTGCGTCAACTGCTCCCGGTTGTTCTCGCCCACCCCACATGCCAGGCATCTGCCCTCCACGTTCACCAACAAATTGAGGTGAACGGAGAGGGCGTG
>NW_018453612.1:0-398 GCF_002113885.1 Mizuhopecten yessoensis
CCGAGCAGCATCAATACTTAAAACGTCTTTTAATATTAACGGCTAACAAACCATTGCTCCTGGTTACAAATAAATGCTATGTCCCAATCACCTGCCCTCTGGACTGGCTTTTAAGTAAGTTGTTTTAGTGCCAAATTTTGTACAGCATGATTATTTAGCCTCTTTATCTTAATCCATCCAACGTAGGTATCTTGTGATAAAATTTGATATTTGACTTACACTGTAAGAATGTTTCAACCTCCTGAGAGCTTATGTTAACTATGACATATATTTAACGTAAAATAATGATTCTTGTATATTTAATTTTGAAGTAACATGCCACTATGCTCTTATCCGATAATTTTAAGTTAAAGAAAACCACACACACAAGCTTTTAATCACGAACTTTTCCTCGAATG
>NW_018453613.1:0-398 GCF_002113885.1 Mizuhopecten yessoensis
AACTAATTTCAGACATGAAAATATTATTATAAGCAGGAGGTACCTATAATACTAAGGTATTAAACGTTTCTACTGGAAATGCATGAAGTTACGGTGCGTGCCCTGTATTCTCTTTCAAAAATGTATATTTTATATGTGTTAATAAGTAATATTAACCGAGGTGTGATTGTGTTCATAATGTGTATTTAAAGATAGTAATAACAAATAATTAATCTTACCAGGAATGATCGATCTAGTATGCTAAATGATTTTCTTAATTGTGCAATGAACGCATCAAATTCTTCTTCACACGCTGTAATGATTATTCATTAATTTTAAATGACGTTAAATCCCAAACAAGAAACGAACCAAGAGTGACCTAATTGATAGTACATAATTCAGAAAATCTGTGAAATGGC
>NW_018453614.1:0-398 GCF_002113885.1 Mizuhopecten yessoensis
CTGTATCATGTCTGTGACAGTAAACTGTGAACTATGTTCACCTGTTTTGTATCATGACTGTAAACTATCAGTATCACAACGACTTCTGTTTGACAGGAAGCTGTGCTGTTGTTCAGATGGCCTTTCTTGGAATCTCCAGGTGGTGCTGCGAGTTCTTTGTATGGACTGGACAGAACTGTAAGTGGACAAAACAATGCTGTTTTCTTACTCAGTCTTCATTGTTTCATTGTGAAAAAGACACTTCGTTATGTCATGTATGGTTTGTGTAAGTAAAACCCCACAAATAAGTTAGTAGTCTGCTCACAGTAGAAAACTACACACCATAAGGTGGATACACTATAAACCACATATCATTGTTCATTTTGTCTGTGGAATTACTAAGCAGTTCCTTAAAATTT
>NW_018453615.1:0-398 GCF_002113885.1 Mizuhopecten yessoensis
ACATCCCAAGATGTCCTCGTACACCAAATCTAGATACTCCAGGTAGAAAAAATATAAAAGATATGCCCCGGACGAACATTTTCAAAAGTAAAGGTCAAAGGTCAAGTCATATGTCACAGTAACCTAAACCTTACGCACCAAATCTGGTTACCGCATGTGAAGTAGTATAGATGATATGCCCAAGGACAAATATTTTCAAAATGTAAAGGTCAAAGCATAGGTCACAGTGAGGTCATACAACTGGAATGACCTTCTAAATTCTTGCACTGTGCACGCTGCCATCCAAAGCTGTCGTTGTTCACCAAATCTGGTTACCCCGGGTAAAATAGTATAGAACATATGTCCCTGACAAATTTTTCTGACGGACGGACAGAGGGGGTGCAAACCTAGCCCCCCTC
>NW_018453616.1:0-398 GCF_002113885.1 Mizuhopecten yessoensis
ATGTACCCTGTACTCTACATGTATCCTGTACTCTATATGTACCCTATACTCTTCATGTATCCTGTACTCTATATGTACCCTGTACTCTACATGTATCCTATACTCTATATGTATCCTGTACTCTATATGGACCCTATACTCTTCATGTATCCTGTACTCCACATGTACCCTGTACTCGGGTACATGTAGAGTACAGTATACATATAGAGTACAGGGTACATATAGAGTACAGGGTACATATAGAGTACAGGATACATGTACCCTGTACTCTACATGTATCCTGTACTCTATATGTATACTGTACTCTATATGTACCCTATACTCTACATGTATCCTGTACTCTATATGTACCTTGTACTCTACATGTACCCTGTACTCTACATGTACCCTGTACTCTA
>NW_018453617.1:0-398 GCF_002113885.1 Mizuhopecten yessoensis
GAACTTTTTTTCTAATAATGTTGGATTGATGCAAGGGGAAATTTTTATCCCCGTTGCTTTTTTCTTTGTTTTTAAATGACTTTGAAAATAGTTTTTTAGAAAATGGAGCATAGTGGAATTATTAGAGAATCAGAAAGCTGGGTGTATAGCGGCAACAAAATTTCAATTGTGGATCAATTCTGTTATCTGGGGGTTCTGTTTAGGTTTAATAACAAATTCAGTTTCATGGTTAAACATGCAGCAGAGCAAGGTCGTAAAGCGCTTTTTGCCTTACGATCTAAATGTAAACACATTCATTTAAACATCAAAACTATGCTACACCTCTTTGACACATATGTGAGAAGTGTATTATGTTATGGCTGTGAAATATGGGGTAGTTATAAAGGAGTTGAAATAGA
>NW_018453618.1:0-398 GCF_002113885.1 Mizuhopecten yessoensis
TATTGCAGGTAATAAGGTACACCACATTGACTGATGTGCATATCAGCGTTTGTAGTTTGTGATACACTTTGCCGTTGATTGTACATTGAAATGTATCTGTGGAGCGTGTGTATGGACACAGTTTGCACACCTTCTTGTTACATGTATTGAAAGAGCCTTTCGCCGCAGAAGGGTTAGGAGTAGGTAGCTTGCTGCTTACCACGAGAACTCTAATGTGTTTAGGTCTACGATATGCCAGTATAAGAGACTCTGGAAAGATCTGCCTAAGTTTCGCTGAAGATTCGATGATGCGCCAGTGCTTTTTCAAGATAGATGGAAATGGCGGCATGTCTTGGTGGAACATGACTACACAGGGTACCCTTTGTGTATGGGGTCTGACTTTGTATACAAGCAGACTG
>NW_018453619.1:0-398 GCF_002113885.1 Mizuhopecten yessoensis
AGGATATATCTATTCTTTATATGGGTGAAGCTTTAGGATATATCTTTCCTTTATATGGGTGTAGCTATCGCAGATATCTATCCTTTATATGGGTGTGGCTATAGGATATCTCCATCCTTTGTATGGGTGAAGCTATAGGATATATATATCCTTTTTATGGGTGTAGCTATAGGATATATATATCCTTTATATGGGAATAGCGTTAGGATATTTCTATCCTTTGTATGGATGTAGCTATAGGATATATCTATCCTTTTTATGGGTTTAACTTTAGGATATATCTATCTTTTATGTGGGTGAAGCTATAGGATATATATATCCTTTATATGGGTGTAACTATAGGATATATATACTGTATAAGGTGTAGCTATAGGATATTTCTATACTTTGTATGGGTA
>NW_018453620.1:0-398 GCF_002113885.1 Mizuhopecten yessoensis
AGCTTGCTGTGTGAGGTGTAGTAACAGCTGGCTGTATGAGGTGTATTAACAGTTTGCTGTATGAGGAGGCTGTAACAGTTCCCTGTATGAGAAAGCTGTAAAAGCTGTCTGTATGAGGAGGCTGTATGTGGTGTAGTAACAGCTGGCTGTATGGGGTGTAGTAACAGCTGGCTGTATGTGGTGTAGTAACAGCTGGCTGCATGAGGTGTAGTAAGAGCTGGCTGTATGAGGCGTAGTAACAGCTGGCTGTATGTGGTGTAGTAACAGCTGGCTGTGTGAGGTGTAGTAACAGCTGGCTGTATGAGGTGGCTGTATGAGGTGTAGTAACAGCTGGCTGCATGAGTTGTAGTAAGAGCTGGCTGTATGAGGTGTAGTAACAGCTGGCTGTGTGAGGTGTA
>NW_018453621.1:0-398 GCF_002113885.1 Mizuhopecten yessoensis
TTACTTGGCATAAAACCATTGACCAATCAGAGTACAGTATGCTAAATAATTAGGCATGGATATCACTCAACTTTGAACTTATCGTCTAAGTTTGTATATTGATAAATATATATTCAAGCAAGTTATCTTGTAAAGTGTGCACATCGACCAGGGTTGGCATGCTTTTTAATACATGTGAATTTTGTTCAAGTTTCAATTTTGCATCAGTCAGTGTATATTGTTACAGAACAATATTTATAAAGATGTTTACTTGCTGAAACTAAATTGTGGATAAGCAAGTGGATTACTGCTACCCATAAATTTACAAGTCTCTCAATTATTTTGAAAACTTTTAAATATAGTGTTTTACATAATCACTGCAGTGAAAAGGTCTCTTCTTGTGAAAAATGGAACTATTT
>NW_018453622.1:0-398 GCF_002113885.1 Mizuhopecten yessoensis
CAAATTTTATATGTAGGTTCCCCTTGTTCCCTTGTTGTGCAGCATACAGTGCCTGAAATGGGAGGTCGCCTGCTCGCCAATGGCAGTTAAAGTTTTGATCGAGAGACCAAAAGTTGTCAAAAGTGAGGTAGTCACTGGCCCAACAAAAATAGTTTGGGCGACTGTCGAAAAATTAATGAATAAAAGAAATTATAGTCCCTTCCACATTAACTGGGGGGCAGTACATTTTCTATATAAATAACTGCTAGGGTGTCCTCTTTGAGGTGCGAGTTTTGTGGGGTTTTTTTTTTTGGAATACCTGAATGGAGTGGATCATGTGAGGTTTTAACTAGGGTTGAAGAATTAAAAATACTATGTTTTATTCTGTTTTACATATAACAAACATTGTCATGTTATAT
>NW_018453623.1:0-398 GCF_002113885.1 Mizuhopecten yessoensis
CTATTACCTAGGAGTTGTCGTGATGATGTGTCCCTAGACACCCGTATATATATACTTACTTACTGTTACCTAGGAGTTGTCGTGATGATGTGTCCCTAGACACCCGTCTGTAACCTAGGAGTTGTCGTGATGATGTGTCCCTATACACCCGTCTATTACCTAGGTGTTGTCGTGATGATGTGTCCCTATACACCCGTCTATTACCTANGTCGTGATGATGTGTCCCTATACAACCGTCTATTACCTATGAGTTGTCGTGATGATGTGTCCCTATAAACCCGTCTATTACATAGGAGTTGTCGTGATGATGTGTCCCAATACACCCGTCTGTTACCTATGAGTTGTCGTGATATTGTGTCCCTAGACACCCGTCTGTAACCTAGGAGTTGTCGTGATGA
>NW_018453624.1:0-398 GCF_002113885.1 Mizuhopecten yessoensis
GGGTGGGTCCCAATATGGGAAATAGATGTAAAACTTTAAAAAAAAACTTGTTTTTACCGTAGGGATAAGTGGGTTTTAATCCTTATTTGGTCTGGGGTATCCTTGGGGAAAAAAGGACTTGATCTTGTATAAACGGTGGGTATGACCACTTTGGGTGCAGTGGGGCGGGGCTCAAAACGGAAATCAGGTTTAAATATTTAAATCCCTTCTCCTTATGTACCATTTGAGAGATTTTATCAGAAGTTAACCTGGAGTATCCTTGGGCAAAGGGATCTTAATTGTGTATAAATGGTGGGTGTGGCCCCTTTGAGTGCAGAGTTGCGGGGCTCAATAAAGGAATTTGAGGTTTAATTTTTAAAATACATGTACTTCTTCTGTACCATTGGAGGGATTTTTTG
>NW_018453625.1:0-398 GCF_002113885.1 Mizuhopecten yessoensis
TGTACTTATCTAAATCAGTCAGACGCACAAAATATTATAAACATAGATACCAACATGATACCTTTTGATGAAACATGATGACAATAATTTGGTTAATATAGACAATTAGTTGTGAAAGTTTTTTCCCTTTTATTTACAAAATGTCTTGAATAGGATTATTGATATAAATGCCATTAACAATGTAGATAGCAAACATCTTACAGTATGTGTTGTGTTATTATACATCAACATTAAAGACCTCGAATTTCTATCGTATTTGTGTTGAGTTAGTAAACGTCAATAATGTAAACATCGAGCTAGTATAACATATCTATGAATATCAAAAATAATATTATAGAAATCGGGAGATAATTATACATAATAATGTCTCTATACACCACTGACATTACTGTAGTAAA
>NW_018453626.1:0-398 GCF_002113885.1 Mizuhopecten yessoensis
AGACACCGTCAGGTACACTGTATTACTGCTCAGTACAACCACATACACACCGTCAGGTACGCTGTATAACTGCTCAGTACAACCACGTAGACACTGTCAGGTACACTGTATTACTGCTCAGTACAACCACATAGACACCGTCAGGTACGCTGTATTACTGCTCAGTACAACCACGTAGACATCATCAGGTACACTGTATTACTGCTCAGTACAACCATGTAGACACCGTCAGGTATGCTGTATTACTGNGCAACCGTGTAGAGACCGTTAGGTACGCTGTATTACTGCTTAGGACAACCACATAGGCACCGTCAGGTAGACTGTAGTACTGCTCAGTACAACCATGTAGACAACGTCAGGTACACTGTATTACTGCTCAGTACAACCACGTAGACACT
>NW_018453627.1:0-398 GCF_002113885.1 Mizuhopecten yessoensis
TGTATAGTCTGTGTGGCTATAATCATCATACTGTATAGTCTGTGTTGCCATAATCATCATACCGTATAGTCCGTGTGGCTATAATCATCATACAGTATAGTCTGTGTGGCTATAATCCTAATACTGTATAGTCTGTATGGCTATAATCATCATAATGTATAGTCTGTGTGTAGTCTGTGTGGCTAAAATCATCATACTGTATAGGCTGTGTGGCTATAATCATCAATAATCATCATACTGTTTAGTCTGTGTGGCTATAATCATCATACTGTATAGTCTGTGTGGCTATAATCCTTATACCGTATAGTCTGTGTGGCTTTAATCCTTATACTGTATAGTCTGTGTGGCTATACTCATCATACCGTATAGTCTGTGTGGCTATAATCATCATACAGTAT
>NW_018453628.1:0-398 GCF_002113885.1 Mizuhopecten yessoensis
GTGTTAGAGGGTAATAGTGTAAGCCTATCACCACTGGGTTGTTTGAAGTATTAGAAGGTGTTTTGGTTAGCCTGTCACCACTGTGTTGGTTGTAATGTTGGAGGCTGTTAAGGTTAGCCTGTCACCACTGAGTTGGTGTTAGTGTTAGAGGGTGTTATGGTTAACCTGTCATCACTGTGTTGTTGGTAGTGTTAGAGACTCTTATGGTTAGCCTGTCACAATGGGGTTGGTGGTAGTATTATAGGATGATATGGTAAGCCTGTCACCACTGGGTTGGTTGTAGTGTTAGAGGGTAATATGATAAGCCTATCACCACTGGGTTGATGGGAGTATTAGAGGGTGTTATGGTTAGTCTGTCACCACTGTGTTGGTGGTAATATTAGAGGCTGTTATGGTAA
>NW_018453629.1:0-398 GCF_002113885.1 Mizuhopecten yessoensis
CCTTTAACTGCTTGTTGAGAACGATCTGAACGTGGTGTGTTTGGAACTCTACTTTTGTTGTTGAGAACGAACTTAATGTGATATGTTTGGACCTGTAATGTTGCTAGTTGAGAACGAACTGATCGTGGTATGTTTGGACCTCTACTATTGCTTGTTGAGAACTGAACGTGGTACGTTTGAATCTCTAATATTGCTTGTTGAGGACTGAACGTGGTACGTTTGAATATCTAATACTGGTTGTTGAGAACTAACTGATCGTGGTATGTTTGGACCTGTACTATGGCTTGTTGAGAACTGAACGTGGAACGTTTGGATCTCTCATATTGCTTCTTAAGAACGAACTGAACGTGGTATGTTTGGACCTGTACTATTGCTTGTTGAGGACTGAACGTGGTACA
>NW_018453630.1:0-398 GCF_002113885.1 Mizuhopecten yessoensis
CACCCCTGAAGACACATTTAAATTCTTCCAATTCAAAGGTTGGAAAAGTTCATTATACAATTTCAGGGGTGAATCAGTTAAAGAACAAACATTCATGGACTAGAGCACAACTTTTACAGAAATGTACTGTATACATATATATCAGCGATAAGCCTAGGTTTGTTGATGAGCCCACCTTATTAAACATTTAAAACTACAAGTAAATCCTGATAGGAGCAGCCTCTAAGATGGAAATGAAGTCTGATAAAATTGAAACTCTAGGTGGATTCTTTATGATCAGCTAACCAATCTTGTTCTACTCTTTCCTCTTTTTTTCACAGACTTTTCTTCTTTAAGACACATAACTGACACAGTCAGACAGAGATTTCATTGAAACATACAGTCCAGATAGGGATTTC
>NW_018453631.1:0-398 GCF_002113885.1 Mizuhopecten yessoensis
TGTACAACCTGATAATAAGAGAGTCAAAAACTACATATTCATTATAACAAGGGGACAATACGACATTTGTTATTAGTATATATATATATATATATAGAATAAAAACAAATTTTTCAGATCGTCCGCTAGGCCTTTCTGCCTTCTAGGGCTTCTTCAGGCGGATTGATCAATAGGCAGAAAGGCCTAGAGGACGATCTGAAAAATTTGTTATTATTCTATATTTTCCTTCGCAAGGACTTATTTATTTATTATCTACTATATATATATATATATATATAGTACATACTATGAAAAGATGATGTATTTCCACTGCCTTCTAAATCACTGAAGTGTTTAGTGCCTCCTGTATAAAAACACTTTTGGCTGATGCTACACTAACAACTACTGTTCAAGTCTGA
>NW_018453632.1:0-398 GCF_002113885.1 Mizuhopecten yessoensis
CGGAATTATTCAAATCAGCCCTCTACCGTCACTTTTCAAACGCAATTTAGACCTTCTCGTATCTTTTAAAAACAATCTTTTTCCATGTTTCACTCCTCGTCTGACATTTTATCTTCAAATTGTTAAAGTTGGTCAGTACCATTTAGAAGTAGAAGTAGAAGTGTCTGGTTCTAAATATGTAACTATCGGGTCTGTGTCTGGTTCTGAACATGTAATGACGGGTCTGTGTCTTGTTCTAAACATGTAATGACGGGTCTGTGTCTGGTTCTAAACATGTAATGACGGGTCTGTGTCTGGTTATANATAAATATGTAACCGTTGGGTCTGTGTCTTGTTCTAAACATGTTACTATTGGGTCTGTGTCTGGTTCTAAACATGTAACTGACGGGTCTGTGTCT
>NW_018453633.1:0-398 GCF_002113885.1 Mizuhopecten yessoensis
TTTCCAAACCTACCACTGAAGTCGTTTACTGTCAAGTGTGTTGTTCCCAAACCTACCACTTAAGTCGTTTACTGTCAAGTGCGTTGTTTCCAAACCTACCACTGAAGTCGTTTACTGTCAAGTGTGTTGTTTCCAAACCTACCACTGAAGTCGTTTGCTGTCAAGTGTGTTGTTTCCAAACCAACCACTTAAGTCGTTTTCTGTACAGTGTGTTGTTCCCAAACCTACCACTGAATTTGTTTTCTGTACAGATTTTTGTTTCCAAACTTACCGCTAAATTCGTTTTCGTTATAGTGTGTTTCCAAACCTAGCAACTGAAGTCGTTTGCTGTCAAGTGTGTTGTTTCCAAACCAACCACTTAAATTGTTTACTCTTTATTGTGTTGTGTAAAACCTACC
>NW_018453634.1:0-398 GCF_002113885.1 Mizuhopecten yessoensis
AGTTGGTGTTTCATGACTTTTTTTATTTCAGTTATTTCCACAACATATAAGGTCTAGCTGTAACTTACATGTACGTCATTGCCTTGGACTCAGTACAAGTAAATAATACCCCGATGCGTTCTGAAGAGTAACACTTATCTCCGTACTTTCTTTGGATACATGAATACCCCAATAGCGTCTTGAAACTTAGTAATAGTAGTTGCATTGTTGTTTATGAACCTATTTCTCCCATCTCTGCGAATAAAAGATATACGGGTTTTATGTAGTGGAGTCCCTAAGGGAATCCCGTGGAGTTGTTTTAGAAGGAAGCTAGAGGTGGTGATTTTCTGAAATGTTATGGTGTCCTAAATTAGAAAAAATGTTGTCATTCTGACAACCGCGTATAGTCAATTTGATGA
>NW_018453635.1:0-398 GCF_002113885.1 Mizuhopecten yessoensis
TCATCCCACAAGGTACCACATACTGGCGGTGACACACTACCGTCCAACAAGGTACCACATACTGGTGGTGACACACTATCATCCCCACAAAGCACCACATACTGGCAGTGACACACTATCATCCCACAAGGTACCACATACTGGTGGTGACACACTATCATCCCACAAGGTACCACATACTGGCGGTGACACACTACCGTCCCACAAGGTACCACATACTGGTGGTGACACACTACCGTCCAACAAGGTACCACATACTGGTGGTGACACACTATCGTCCCACAAGGTACCAAATACTGGCAGTGACACACTATCATCCCACAAAGTACCACATACTGGTGGTGACACACTACCATCCCACAAGGTACCACATACTGGTGGTGACACACTATCATCCC
>NW_018453636.1:0-398 GCF_002113885.1 Mizuhopecten yessoensis
GGTTTTTACCATAGTTATAAAACTTTGGCATCATACATTGTACTTAAGTTAATTCAACTTTGTACTTAACAGTTTCAAATTTTCAACGTAATATTATGAATGATTGACTTTCTCAAATATTCAGCTTTTTAAACTCTTTTTTTTTTTTTTTTTTACAATATTCTATGCAAAATTTAACACCATTCAAAATTCAAAAATTGTTTTTCACACTATCCATCACTAAATTCACCGACTTTTTTTGTAAAAAATAAAAAAAAGGGGGGGGGGGGACATATTTTACATTATCTTGCATGACATCACAGTATGTTTTACATTGTGTTTTTGTATGATAAAAGAAAGGTAATGGTTACACCTGTTCAATTTGTTTGACTAAAGACGTTTACCTGTGTAATGTCAGA
>NW_018453637.1:0-398 GCF_002113885.1 Mizuhopecten yessoensis
CAATGGTGTGTATATGTAGATGCAGCTGGAACGTTGTTGAATTGACTCTGCTATCAGTTAAAAGTAAAAATTAAATATGCTGTTTTAAGTTTAGTACAAATGCGTAGAAGAGTGCAGGTTGCTAAACATACATACAGAAAACGTCAACGTCATATCAAATAAAATTATTATGATTGTAAACTGTTACGTGCTGAGTAAGTACTTGAATTAACATATACGTGAAAATATTATCATGCCAAAAATACTCGGAGAAAAATTTAAAAAAATATATTGAAAGAATTGTTATACATTCATTACCGATAAACTTTTAATTCACCTTGTCGTTTCTTTTCAGATTTTTTCAGCGAACAAAGCTTATTCTTTCTTGCACGGGAGATACCGACAACCAAAGTATGGGA
>NW_018453638.1:0-398 GCF_002113885.1 Mizuhopecten yessoensis
ATAACCAAAAAGTCCAGGGTAATGATATTTTACTAGAAGCATGCTCGGTTGGAAGACTATAAATTCTGTTCAACCTAATGTTTTTCTTCGACATTTAAGGTCACAGGTGTCATATGTTTAAATTTTTTAATAGGTTTTTATTAATCAAACACTGATATTCTTCCTGTAGTTGTATTTTAGTCCACTTTTATGATAACAAGTGTGAAATTAATACCAGGTGAGCGATTCGGGCCCATTGGGCCTCTTGTTATATTTCGCCAGAAGCTTGCTGAAGTATAGTGCTAGGAAATTTTTGAAAAGAAAGGTCACTTAAAAGAGGTGAACGTCTTCAGGCCCCTAAATGGTCCTCTTTGGTTTTTTTTAGCTCACCTGGTCCGAAGGACCAAGGTGAGCTTATG
>NW_018453639.1:0-398 GCF_002113885.1 Mizuhopecten yessoensis
GTTGTTGTTATAACTTTGACTTATATCAGTGTTGTTGTTATAACTAGTTACACTAGTTGCTATTAAAGATATCATAATCACATTTACCTAATATGTAATTGAAATATTTTCACATCAAGGATTGTCGCTACATTGACTAATGTACGGAATATAGTTACAATGCACATTGATTACTGTAGCTAATGGAAGTCTTGCTACAACAGTAATACAATATGTTATAGAAATATGAGTGTTGGTTACGCACTAATACAATCAGCATGTTAACATTCTTCATTTTAAAATCGTGTGTAGAGTAAATTGTGATAGAAGTATAATAAAGCGATTTGTGTAAAACTTTTTTGTCCCGATATCTTTTTGTCAATCAATATAAAAGTTAGATGCCCTAGAACAACTAATTA
>NW_018453640.1:0-398 GCF_002113885.1 Mizuhopecten yessoensis
TTGCAATGTTATATCTGAACTGTACTTATTCAACAATCGTCGGTCCTCTTTTTTCACGAGACTCCTAGTGATCAAGATCAATTGTCTTCAAACTGCCAAATATAATAATTAACCTTCCGGCATTATTTATGCAAAGCACATTTTCTACGTTGAGTGACCACTGGTCAACACCAATTGCAAAGATCCAGATAGTAAGAATAGTTCCTATTGGAACTAACCACAGTAACAAAACATCAATAAAACAAATAATAATCAACACTAAATGGAGGACGAGTTCGATATGCTATTATCACACATATCAGTCGATGACGTCATCGGAAAACTTTCATTCCATGTTTGACTGTCGTAGATATTCTTCTCCTTGATCAGTGCAATGAATCTGCAATAAAAGATAAAAT
>NW_018453641.1:0-398 GCF_002113885.1 Mizuhopecten yessoensis
CATCTGTAGCCATCAAATCCTGCTTGTTTACCATTACCATCTGCTGTCTGAGGATGTCCTAGGGAGGGGCCCAAACGGGGAAACTGTCATAGAGAGCTTTAATGGTAGCAAAACTTAATTGCATATAATACAGACATTCTGAATCAAATAATTTTCTATGTGAAGAATATATATCATCATAAGATAAAATGTGTAATCAAGGAACATTTAACTTCAGTCAACTTGTTTTGCTCAGTAACTGGCATGACACTCGTGTTGCCCACCATGCCAGCAGACATGACACTTGTTTTGGAAGAAAGAGCACATGGCAATATTTGTGTACACTGGAGACATGCTACTTGTTTACTCAACTAGATGTTTTGAATGTTGACATGGTGGATGTTTTGAATGTTGACATG
>NW_018453642.1:0-398 GCF_002113885.1 Mizuhopecten yessoensis
AGACATTCCAGAAACTTCCTTAATGTCAATTCATTTTACCATGATAACGAAGTCTGACGTAAAATAGTATCACAGATATCAGCCCTAGTCAGCACTTACCCCGTCTCTAGATCTAGATCTCCTCTAATGTGAAAGTAGACATGGGCGCAGCCATGTTTACATTTTCGACCAATCAAATCACTCCACTGACGTGTACTTTACCGGTCTTAAAAATAAAGGTAGCACTCTACCAAACGATTTCCTTCTAAAATCAATGTTAACGTTTTCCCGATCTGTGGCTTTTCTCTTTAATATATGAGAGATGTACCGCTGTGTAAGGACGTATATACTTAACACACCAAATATAAGAGCATTATAAGAATATTATAACACATTCAGTTACTTTCTAGAGAAAGAAT
>NW_018453643.1:0-398 GCF_002113885.1 Mizuhopecten yessoensis
CCTCTGAGTGACAAACCGAAAACTGTAGATATATGAAATATTGTAGCGGACTTATAAACAGATGCTGTAGATAACGTATATCAATCACATTCTATAGACAATCATAACAATTAATTACTTTTGATAAATTACATAAATCCAACTTTGTTTGTATTTAATATTTATATTAAAAGCTATATATACTTATCAGATACTTGTCTGTGATAAAGACTGTTGTATATGTGTGATAATACTACCTGTTCATGGGCCATATCCCGGACCAGTACATATTATCCCGGCATGCGCCATAACCGTTCAACTTCCAGCTTACTACTTTCAGAAAAATCCGGTCCAAACATCACCTCTTAAGAACAAAAAACATAACCTTTGGCAAATTGAAAATCTTTTTATTTTAACAA
>NW_018453644.1:0-398 GCF_002113885.1 Mizuhopecten yessoensis
AAGCACTCATTTATTGTGCGGACTGACATATTCACTCGTGCGCTCCGCGCACGAGTGGATATGTTTGTCCGTGCAATACTCGTGCTTTCACACAAGTGTGTGGTCTTGCATATATATACGTTTCTTCTTCGTATTTTGAGTGATTGGGGTACAATGCTAATGCATGCCATAGTAAATGTATGTAGAGAGTCTTAATCAAATTGCAGTTTACATATTAACATATGCCAGTGTGACGTCATAATCTATTCGACATGCAGTTTTTGCGCTTGATAGAAAGGTTCACACAAAAGATACCTGCACACACTGATGTTTGTACAATAATAGGATAGCAAAACACACCAAAATGTCTGTGCACACATCATGACAACAGCGTGCGCACCACTGGGTAATTTAACAAT
>NW_018453645.1:0-398 GCF_002113885.1 Mizuhopecten yessoensis
TTTTTGTATGCAGTTTTCACTTGATGATACTTTTATGACAATTTATCTATATACAAGCTTGCATTTTGATTGGCTGCTAATAATCATTACATAGACAATTAAAGGTAGGAATCATGACCAAAACTAATGTTCGCGATTAACCTGCGACGCATTTGCAAAAGTATATTTTTTGTCAAAACTTATGCTAGTTTGGTGAAGAAATTTAATCAGAACCGCCTTTGACTCTTAAGTATTTGAACGATAAACCATTGTCTGTTGATATTAATCGTGTATCCCCCAATATTAGCCAAATAACCAAACATCCCCTTTCGGGCATCCAGTTAGGGGCCTACGTGACCCTGATAGTATTTCACGTTCTATTCATAGAACCACACACCGGAAAAAACAACTTGTAATTA
>NW_018453646.1:0-398 GCF_002113885.1 Mizuhopecten yessoensis
CTTAAACTCGAGATCAATGGTCATGTCATTGAAACTGTACATAGTACCAAACCTCTCGGTGTCATTATGGATGAATGTTTGAGATGGAAGAACCATATAGAATATGTATGGAAGAAAATATCCAAGAAGGTTGTTGTTTTAAAACGTGTAAGACCATTTATGTCCATCTGTATGGCAAAACACGTGTTCAATAAATTTGTGTAACCACATTTTTTATATTGTTCTGTGATATGGTGTACCCCATATAATATGGAATATTTAAACAAACTGTGTATCCTTCAAAAACGGGCAGCAAGAGTAGTTCTTAAAGTGATATATTTTTTTATCCCAACCTTTACAACTTTTAAGGTGGGTCCCGTTGCAGAAATTTTACGATTTTAGGAAATGCTTATTTTTGT
>NW_018453647.1:0-398 GCF_002113885.1 Mizuhopecten yessoensis
GCCTCCTGCCCAATCCTCGCCTTTAGGGCGAGGTAATGCGTTCCTGTGAACGTTTGCCTCCTACACAATCCTAGCCTTTAGAATGAAATGTTTGCTTGGTAACGTATCTATATAAAAAAGACCTGTTTCGTCCATATTAAAAATATCACATGCATTATATCCTTCACATAATGTCCCTAGTTTAGATTTCCAGTCAATTACTGTAGTATTACTCTCATCACCTCTCTCGCTTCTCATTGTTCCAAATACAATGTCGTTACGCTTGGTAAAACTTTCAAGCCAACCATTGGAAGCCTTAAAACTCACGTTTCCTAAGTCACCGGCAAACTTCATGGCATTCGTTTTTAACAATGGTCCGGTGTCATGCATAAAATGTACCTCCTGCTTAAATAGTATCC
>NW_018453648.1:0-398 GCF_002113885.1 Mizuhopecten yessoensis
CCCTGCCATAAGAGTAATACGTATGTGTTTCATTTGAAATACACAAACATGGTATATTTTCTTAAAAACTTTAACGGACCGTTACTTATACAGAACGGCTAGATCTAGTAATATTTAAATTCCCCAATTACTATCACTCCAATTTCTATAAAATTTTGCAGATCGTTTTAATAGTTTAGGGACTTGTTCTTTAGTTATATAAATGCTAGGATCAAATACTACCCATAGCGGTAATGGTAATTGGGTGGTTTATAAAATTTGTGATTTTTTGTGATTTTCCAACGACTTCGCCTGAAGAACTGAAAGGTATTAAATCTTTATATTGTATTGATGGCTACCTGGGATAGAGCCCGACAAAGTTTGAGGATGAAAATGAACTTGACCTTCTTTCAAGGTCA
>NW_018453649.1:0-398 GCF_002113885.1 Mizuhopecten yessoensis
CAGAGGTGGTCATGAGACCAGGAATGGGCCTACATGTACGTCATATTAGGATACGATGGTTTTTTCTGCCAGAGGTGAGACATGAGACCAAGAATGGGCCTACGTCACATTAACATGGGAAGGTCTCTTCTGTCAGAAGTGATTCATATGTCCAGGATTTGGACTACGTCATGTTAACAAATATGGTCTTTTCTGCCAGAGGTGAGTCATAGGGCCAGGAATGAGACTACGTCATGTTAATATAGGATGGTCTCTTCTGCCAGAAGTGAGTCATGGCACCAGGAATGGGCCTACGTCATGTTAGCATAGGCTGGGTTTTTCTGCCAGAAGTGAGTCATGTGTCCTAGAATGGGACTACGTCATGTTAACATAGGATGGTCTCTTCTGCCAGAAGTGAG